>NC_142521.1:29547595-29692595 GCF_964205215.1 Stylophora pistillata | reverse complement strand
CGTTTTCACAAGCTTTAATGAGAAAGGTTTTGAGGTCTTATGACTGGTCCACACTGTACAGGATCCGTACTGAATGAGACTCAAATAGTTATAATAGTTGGTGTCATTCAAACGGAGGACGTCTAATTTTAGAAGGGAAGTGTGAAACTGTAGGAAGCGGAGTTTTGGGCGAGAAAATGCAATATCGCATCTGTGGTCCATGCGTCTCAAAGGACAACTTAGGTTGCATTGGAGAAGAAAAATTCTTTTGTGCTGTGGAGTTGTCGGTGATTTGCCACAAATCTCAGTATCTAGCCCAAATACTTTTTCTTTTAAAACGATCTCCACTCAAACCATAATTTTTAATTTTCGATTCCTTTCCTCTTGTAAACAGAATTGCACCCCTGACGTGGAAAATCTCTTTTCTTTTTTGAATTTCTATTTCACTTTTCCCCTTCCCCTTCCCTCCTCCGTGTTGTTTTTGTTTTCACGCGTGGGACACGCGTGGCGTGCGTAATTTTTTGTAGATTAGCCGATCACGTCGGGGGGCTTTGGCCTTGAGATTGGAAACTGACGTGGACATTCTATTGCGTATCTAATTTTAAGTCGTTTTTTTTTTTTTAACGGAGTTTAGTTTGATTGTTGTTTTTGAGTTTTCGTTCACGCCTATTTCAACCCCTCAGTTTGGAATTTTAATGAAGTTTTTGGAGTTTTATTCAGTCCGAATGTTGTGATTATTTTAATTACATAATTTCCACGGGATTCCGACTCTAGTCTCTTTTTTCGCTATTGGATTTTTTACACCCGACGCCATTGCCACGATAACTGATAAAAGGTTCCTTTGTTCAAGTAAATCTTTCATAATTGTTTACAATGACTCAGACAACAGCACGACTTACCGTTTTTTTTAAGGCCCGGTTCAAACGTCGAATTTCACATGTGCCGAACTTAATGCGAGAGTTAAATGCATGTGAAGTGCGACGTTTGAATCAATTAAATTCGACTGTTTAAATTAAATGCGACTTTTGCCGTATCTGCGACTCAAACAGTCGAAGATTCGACTTAGGTTCGACTTTTGATTCAAACGTCGCATCTCACATGTGCCGAACTTAATGCATGAATTACAGGAAATTATTATAATTTATTTATTATCCACAACTCGCAAGGAATTATATCATGATGCCATACGCGAAAAAGCCAAAACAGCAAAAAAAAAAAAAAAAATGGTGGGAGACGAAGGAATTTGTAGATCTTGCTTTGAAAAGACAAAATACAGTTGTTTGACGTGCGGTAATTACTTTTATGTGAGGTGTTCGGTTTTTGAAAACGAAGAAGGCACTCCTGGGTTGAAAGTAGGAAACTCTGTGGCATATTGTGGGTCGTGTTTCAATGAAATGATGGAACGTGAAAGTGTCATGATGAAAAGCCAAGATAAAGAAGCAAAAACAAACAGCAGAACAAGAGAAGTGAAGCTCAACAAGAGAAGTGAAGCTCAATAGACGTCAGTTGTCTAGCAAATAAGTAGTGCACCTGGGAATATTGAAAACGAACAGAGTTCAATTCGACTGAATTAAATTCGACGTTTGAATCAAATGCCGTATTTAACTATTTTAGTTGACTAAAACAGGAGTTAAGTTCGGCACATGTGAAATTCGACGTTTGAACTGGCCCCAAAGTAGTGCACCTGGGAATATTGACAGCGAACAGAGTTAAATTCGACTGAATTAAATTCGATGTTTGAATCAAATGCCGTATTTTACTATTTTAGTTGACTAAAACAGGAGTTCGGCACATGTGAAATTCGACTTTTGAACTGGGCCTAAAGTAGTGCGCCTGGGAATATTGACAGCGAACAGAGTTAAATGCGACAGAGTTAAATTCGACGTTTAAATCAAATGCCATATTTAATTATTTTAGTCGACTAAAATAGGAGTTAAGTTCGGCACATGTGAAATTCGACGTTTGAACTGGGCCTAAGGCAGAGAAATTCTTGACAGGATTTGCGGACGCGGTGAATTTTGAGATAATCAGGTTTCTAGTGACAAAGACGTTTCCCAAACCTCGTAAGAATCGAGTTTTTATGCAAACTATATGTGGATGGAGTGTTTCCGAAAAAGTACCCAAAACCTTATGTTGAGAACTGCCTGTTCTTGTCCTTGAAAAGACACGCAATTTCGAAATATGATTATTTTAATCGCTGTTCTGTCACGTTTTCAAGTATTATATTCTATGAACAGCTTTACCAGTACAATGAAAGTACACTTAATTGATAATCTTGGAATCTTCATTTAGCTTGGTTTTCTTACGCAAAGATAAGCAATTTTTGATTTTGAAAATAAGACATTTGTATTGTTGGTAGAAATGCTTGTTATACCCCTAGCTATAGCTCTTGATTTTTCAGAATAATGCTAATTCTTGCTTGGTGGGGGTGGGGTGGGAGAGGATTATATTTCCATATGTCAAATGGGATTCTTTCGAAAACATGTTAACAACGTTATTGTGAATCTAGGAGTCTGGCGCAACTTAGCTTGCGGAGTAGGGGTCTTAACAGGACAAGTTAATAATGTCACAAGTGTAACAAGCTCATGAACGCTCATTCGACCAGATATTTTGATTTGATTAACGAATTTCTTCCTCTCCTCAGCCTTCCGCTGCTGTAAAAACAAAGATGACTGCTGTAATTTTCAGCGAGAAAATATACCGCGGAGCACTCGCTCGCCAAAATTACGCCTCTGCAGGCCAGGTTTTACGTATTCAATGTTTATTTCTTTGAAAGACAGCACGCGATCGAACGTCTGCAGTGGCCATACAGACAAAAAATGTCTGGTAGTTTCACCTGACATTATTGTACATATTTATATTTTGCATAGGCAAAACTGTCTCTGTGGTTTTTGTAATGAAATGTGTCAAAGAAAATAAGGCTTATCTAAAGGTGTTTTACCCCGTAGATGCCAAGCGATGTAAATGTCGCATAGTGGGAGACAATATAATAAAGTAATATAAATATTTTGAGTCATTTTAATAATGCGAATCACTCGACCGTAATAGTCAGTTGCGTGGCAACCGGACAGTTTATGCGCACCGCAAGCACACTAAATCAACTGATATCAAGTTGCCCTGTTGGCCTTTTCGGAACGGATGGTGTAAATTCGACAAGGGAACTAGCTTTTACGGAGGGAAAACTTCGTCAAAATGGCTACTACTAACCTACCAGCAATTCCGCACCCGTTATCGAGGATGGAGGACCCCACGAATCTGAATGTAAGAGGTTTGTCTCGTGACGGTTCGCGTGTTGCTTCACGGCAAAGTTTGACTTTCGGACAAGACCTCGACCGCCAAAAATTCAATGCATTAAGACCTATAACGGCAGATCAAGTGCCTTACAGGCTAACTCGTTCGTCGAATGGCTTTGGTGGACAACGAAGCCCAAGATACGACGGATTTGCGGGCATTCCAGAAGGTGTGGAAGTGAAATTCGCTGAAGATCCCAATAAGCCAACAATACCAATTTTCGGTAAGCACAAATTCTTTTTCCTCGGTGGGTTATTAGCTTACACGTATTCTATCTGTCTTATAGCATCGTGGTTATGTTATCGCTTTTTTCTTCAGAGTAGCTTAAATTTCTAAAACCGTATCATGAAGAGAAACAGTAAATTAAGCGCAATTATGACTGCAGCGCACATTCTAAATACTCTCCCTTTAAATTTTATGACGCTAAAATTATGCGTAAGTGTGCAAATCACACAAAAGCGATTTCATACAGCAATGCTCGTCTGTGAGGAAATCGATTCAATGATGAGAGCATTTTATAATTTATTTTACACCCTTATACAATTTTTGGTAACTGAGATCTAACGAGTGTTAGTAACATTAGACTGCTTCACATTCAACCGAGAGTCTTTTGTCTTCGAGAACATCTGTCAACTACAAAAAAATATAAAGCTACCAGAAACACCTGCGAACATAAAACCGCAAATAGAATTAACAGATCTCTCTCCTAATGCTTTCCTCTGGCAAATTTCCAAATAAAAATATCTCAATATACTGTATATCTCCTTAATGAAAAACTTTTTTTTTAAAACAGTAACAATAAGCTTCGTAGTATGCATCATGTAAACGGAAGGCGTTTTGACACAATATTGATTGGTCATATGGAATTTTATGACCTATTTACATAACCACTTATAATTCTCTGCCATGCAGGTAATAAAATTCAGCATAATGAAGGAAACTGCTGCGCAATTTGACAAAGATCCAAGGCTATATTTTTGTGTTGTGTTCACCAATACCTCACGATCTGTCATTTTAGGGAGCCGTGCGGACATGGCTAGTCGGGCTGAAAGCCGCCTATCTCGACTGAACAGTGCAGCATCCTCTCTAAAGGGTCCTGACAGAGCTTCAGTTGATGAGGTTTGTACGTAGTGTAGGTATCAATAACAAACCTTCTAGGATCAGGTAGAGTAGCCTTCTCTCTGTTATGTATGATTTTGAGCAAAACTCTTTGATTTGTAGGTGTGAGTGTGGCAGGTGCATGATCGAATCAAGGACTCCACAAAGTATTTGTCTGTACTTGAGCAAAGTGGCCAATCCAGCCAGGGTTAATCCCAGTTTCCTTTGTGTGAGGCCTCCCCTATTTATTGCAAGGTCACTCCCATCATTTTATCAGGCTGATGCTTTGCTAGAACCCAGATCTCTCAACCTGGAGTCCAGTGCATTAGCCATTAGGCTTGACTGCATCTCCCAATAAAGCATCAGAGATTGACAATCCTTTTAACCCTTTTAAAAACTCTCATGAGTGACCAAGACAGAATTTCTCTTTACTGTATCAATACAATATTGAGCAAACAAGTAATGAGAATAATAATAGAAAATCAATCGGGTTCATGAGTTGATTCAATACCAAATTCTTCAAACTAGCATCATGAGAATTGTATAGTAGACAGTAAAGAGAGTTAATAATGAAGTTTTGGGAGTGAAAGGTTTTACGTTATTTGTTGTAAAAGCAATGTAATTTACAATGTCATAACCATTACCTTCAACAATTCGTAACATAAGACATTTGGACACTTTCAAGACTGCTATCAAAACTCATTTTTTAATCTAGCTTTCAAATAGATTTTTATTTTTACTCATGTTTCTTATTCACTTAGCTAGGCTATTGTTCTCTTTGAGTGCATAGACTCATAGGTTCCAATAGGTTCTTATATCTTAGTTACTTTTTCCATAATTTTATCTCACAATATTGTGAAGTGCGACTGGATATAATCATATAGAGGTCTGTGCTATATAAATGTAAATTATTATATAAATGTAAATTATTATTATTATAACCACATTTAAATATTTCAAGCAACAGAAAGTTGTTAACCAACAAATGAGGTATTAAAAATCTAATGACAATTTATATTCTATTCAACACAGTTAAAACCTTATCCTATTTGTTTGAATGTTTTCCTTAGATTGAAGCTTTACTGCATGAAAAGATGAAAACTGGATATTATGATATAAGAGCAGCTTTCAAAAATTCTGATCCAGAAGGCAAAGGAATTGTAAACAGGTAGGTATGTTTCCTTTGAATACTACAGTCCAGGGTGGATATTTTTAGTACTAGTGTAATAGATAGTAAAGCTGACCAATTAGATAAAGAAATGAAGGATTTGAAAAGTAGGCCGGACCAACACTCAGGGTCTTAAAATAATTGAGAAGAATATGCTACCTTTCTATAACATCAAGAAATGATTAGATATTCTAGTCTTCTCAGATAGGGACGAATAAATGGACGTCCCGTCTCCTACAGGGTTAGGGGCAGGAGACGTTAATTTCCCATGCTCGAGATTACTGTGTGATGGATGTCCTCCCCAGGGGTGGGATGGGTGGGTAACAGGACCCCCATTGATAACAGTGTTTACTAAACTGAAGGGGCTATCCTGTATAAATATAGACATCTACGTCTACGTCTAGATGAATGAACAATGTTAATAATTGGAGGAGAGTTGGATCAACTACAGCCTGTTTGATACAGGATCAAAATTAGCCTTTTTTAAGACAGCAGGCAAGGGGTACTTAAACATTTTTGTTTCTGTCATCAGGTTGCAAAATTCAGTCACCAGAAAATAATATGAAAATATGAAATTGCAATTTATACAGTTAACACTTTTCTGAGCTTAAACACAATCTTTCAATGCAATAAAAAAAGAAAAAAAAAAAAAAGAAGGAAAATCCATGGAGAGGCATATGGTAAACCCAAATATGGGAGCTTGCTTGCAAGCTAAACAGATGGCAGCAGTAGATGGATGCTACTCTGCATTAGATAAAATCCCAGTGCTAAAAGTGAATTCCCTAATGTCCCATGTGAAGGTATAGGCATTTACTGACACTTGTGTATCCTGGTGCTGGTACCCTGGTCCCACCTTCTGATTAGAACGCTTTCTAAATATTTACCAACAGAGGTTTTCAAAAAACTAAAAAATGTATAAATCATAGGTTCAGCATTGTTTCATTTCTATCACTTGCAGAGAAAAATTGAGAGAAATTTTGATCAATTTCTTGTCAAGACCAATAACTTTGAGCCATTTTAACAAGTTAATGGTGCGGTAAGTAAAATTCTTTTTTACAAAATATAGATCTATAGTGAAGTTCTAACTTATTTCTGTCAGTGCCAAATAAGTTTGCTGCTTAAGAAACACACCTGCAAACATTTAATCAGGAGAGAAGGGTTGATAATAGGGACAGTCTTTGTTGTGCTAGTTTTTTTGGTGCTAATGAGTTTATTTATTTATTTATTTATAAGCTTCGCCAAAAACGATTTGGCAGGAGAGATCTCACAGAGCTAACGTTCTATTAACGAGACTCCTACACAATCAAAAGAAAAAACAAAAAAAAAAACAATTACAAATTACAATTACAAATTACAATCGAGTGGTAGGAATTATGTGATTAGAAATAGTTAATTAGCAACAGAGTTTGGCTAGTAATGCTGTTAGTGGTCTGCTCTGTTACACTGTATATTAATAAACATGACATTTCAAGAAGAGTCCCTGAAGAGACTATTGCCTTTTTAAGTGACTAATAGGTGCCCCTGCCTATACCCCCACCCTCAATCAAGACCAGAATTTTAAACAAGCACCCCCCTCTTCCCTAATCTTCTTAAATAGTAGGGTTACAAAGAAAACCTAATCCTATTTCCACTTAATTTAAATTTCTTAAGCTCTAACTTCAGCGAAATCAGTACAGAAGAAAAGCTTCTTTACTGTTCCAGTCATTTCTATCACCGTCTACTTTTAGAATTCCTTTATGTGTGTTATTTGTTCTTTTGATTTTTGTCCTATTAATGCACTAACCTAATAAGCACCTCCTCCCCCCCCCCCCCAGATGAAACGCCCTCCTTCCAAATTTTTAATGATGAATGCCTGAACGTTTTTTCAAGGAAATCTGGTATTTACTTTTTAAGGCTACAATGACATCTCTTTCCCACGGCAAAGAGCATCAAATTTAACCTTGATGGCCTGACATCCTCCGGCCCTTTTAGTTCAGTGCTATGTATCTTCCATTCCACTACATCTCAATATTGGACGATATTTAAACGAAACCTACTTGTGCTTACTTTATTGTAATGTAGTATCAGTTGCAGGACTATATAGTCTCCTTCGCAGCCGCTCGGGCCGGAGTCACGCAACGCTCCCCGTCCCCACGCGTGGGGACGGGGAGCGTTGCGTGACTCCGGCCTGAGCGGCTGCGAAGGAGACTAAGGACTATAAAGATACGATGTTTATGTCGATCTTCATTTTCACAGGTTACGACTCGATCCCAAAAAGATGCTTTCTTACGATGAGTTTTATGCTGCGTTTAGGCCACCAAAGGTGAGGATGGCAGCTATGGACCTTTTATTATTTCATTCTTCCTTCCAAGAGTCATACACGAGAGCTTTGGTTACTTTCAATTCTTCTGTCATCTTCAGTCGAAATCAACTCTGTCAGTTACTTCTCTCGTTTTTCATTTTTTTGTCTTTAGAAAGCTGACGAGGGCCCAGCTTGGCTGCAGCTGGAGAAACCCGATTTAAAGTGCATGTCAGCCGCTCAAGTAAATGCACATCTCAAGGAGAAAGTAAAACAAAGGTTAGTCATTATTCTAGATTACCTTCTTTGTTTTCCTTTCTCTCTGTTATAGTTAATTATCAGAAACTCTTCGTGCCTGCCTCCTGCAGAGATTCCAGGCAGATTTGGAGCTACACTTTTTTTGCACTACCCCCAGTGCCAAATCCGTTGACCCTTACCCTACTTCTCACAAAGTGTCAGTTGATGTGATTGTCGCTTATAAGATGGTTCATGTATTAAAAAAGAAATTGCATCCTTGAATTTTTTTTTTTTTGCAACGAACTATGCAGCAACATGGGTCCATGGGTCGACGAATTTTGATGACTTAGTCTTGCCAGGAACAGGTTCAAAGTTGGTTTTATTTGGGAGTTAAATTGCTGATAAAATTCATTGGAAGGTACATTGGAAGATTCGCACCGTAACTTTCATGTCTCGCGCGTTTTGCGTTCGTCGACAAAATATTTTGAAAAAACTTGCAGCTCTCCTTTGGTTATCGTTTGATTGTCCGCGTTCCTAAGTTTGCAGATACATTAAATTTGCCATTAAATTTGCCATTGAATTTGCCATTAAATTTGCCATTAAATTTGCCATTAAATTTGCCATGCATTAACCACATTTTGGCCTTTTTTTTTCCTTCAGGTTTTTGGATGTAGCAGAACTTATCCCGCAAATGAACCCCGGAGGCTCGGGACGAATCCTCAAGCCTGAACTGCGGAACGTCCTCAACAAGATGGGCTTCTACATGGAGGACGACGAGTTTGAAAAACTCTGGCAAAAATACGACACAGAAAACTACGGAACGATCCGCGCAGAGCGATTAATGAGTAGGCTTGGTATTGCCATGAAGGACACGGGATCAAGAGAAGTATCGAGCTCACCGAAGAAGCTTGAAGCGGAAAGGAAGCACTCTTTGGATGTAGAGAGATGGTTGAAGAGGAAATTCCGCGAAGGTTTCTCGGACATGAAGCACGCTTTTATGGAATTAGATCTGGACAGGATAGGAAAAGTTAGTCTTGATGATTTCAGACTGGTCATGAAAGATTTTGGCTTGCGCCTCGACACCGATAAACAACTCGAAGATTTCAATGCAAGGTTTGCAATTTTGATTTAATTTTTTTTTTCGAGTTTCAGTCTTAATAACGATGCTATTGTAGAACCTTTTGATTTAAGGGAAAAGTTGTACAGTGAGATTGTGAGCTCGAGATTTCTATGGCAGAAAAAACAAAAAGGGAGCAAGTGATCCAGTTTTTTTTTTGGTGTAAATCCAGAAGTACGTTCGAAACTTAACGAAAAACCAGGCCCATGCCTTAACTTCGTTAAGTTTTTTGGACAACTGCATAATGTTAGGCTACTTACACTCTCGGCTTTGCTTCGTGAGCCACTTTTTTTTCTTACTTGCCACCTTTTGACATGACCTGTTACTAAACATACGAACGGCAGCATGAAATTTATGTTCAATGGGTGGCGAGTAGCTTAGCCAATCAGATTGCTGCATTTGTCGCATAAAACGCGGGTACGTCTCTATTTGATGTATGTCTCATCGACTCTTTATTTTTATGAACAGATGCGGCATCGAAGCTTCCAACGGCAAGATTTCGTACAAAGAATTTTTGCGTCGTTTTCAAGATCGCAGCGAGCAAGGAATGCCACACAAGATTTTGGCCAATCCACTTCACAGGTAAAACTGCCTCGATAGGTTTAACATGCACAGAAGTATTGAGTAACTTAAAAAATTTGCTTCAGGTGCGGATTATCGGGCGCGTGTTTTGTGTGCATGTCACTTTCTGAGTGATCTTGTTTTCCCGCTATTTTTCACAGTTGCCGGTTGTAATTTACCGTCTCTACATGAAAGTAACCTGTTTCGAGTTTGCCTTGTACTTAAGATTTTCTTAACTTTTTCGCTCACAGAGTAGTAGGTAATTGCCGGAAAAAGGGCACCAAATCTATTCCCTGTAAGTCATACAGGGACGCCTTTAATTCCACTATGACGTGAGCTTACGTGAAAGGTAGAAGGGCAAGCTGATGTTTGCCGTTTCACGTAAACGCAGTGCTAAATCTCTCTCTGATATTAGAACAACTTACATTAAGCGCGGGTAAACGCGAGATACCATGTTGGGATAGGTTTTAATTTTGCATTCGATTTATTGAGACGATGGCGTGATTTTTTCTAGACCAATCACAGAGCGAGGTAAAGCGAAACCAATCTCGAGCCCAGGGTCATTTTGGCTCCTTCTCCGCGGTAGGTACTTGGTGAAATCCTTAATGTATGTGTCTGTATGCAAATAACCATGTATTCCCACATGTTCTTATGTATTGATACATACATTAAGGATTTCACCAAGTACCTACCTTCTTGGCGACCATACCGCTGACAAGGAGCCAAGATGACCCTTTGCTTGAGATTTTTTCGATACTCAATTGAAAATGTTTGTAAGAGTACTAAGAAGTAACGTTTGTCTTTAGGTACCATCACAGTGAAGGTGGAAGTAACTACTCAACAACCTCAGCCGTAGAAGCCAGAATAATGGACATGTTTCAGAAGGAGTTCTTAGCCCTGCTGGGTACATTCCAGTGAGTATTACTCGACGCAATATATTTCGTCTAGATCTTGCCTGGGAGAGACTTGAAAGCTGCGATATAATTGGTTTGATGGTGATGATGTAATAAACTTTATTAGTATATGCGGAAACAGTGGAAAGCGTTGAGGGCGCGATCTGATTGGCTACTTAAAATCCGAATATCTTTTGCTATTTACCTCCAACCAACGCGCGTGGGACTAGAATTGCGCCCGAAGATATTGTGATCGTTGCAAGAACAAATGAGTTAAAATCACATTTTTGTGCTAAATTATCTCACTGTTTTAGTATTTACCAAAACAACCATTCACCACAATGTCGGTGGTTAGCAGTGGATACTTACTACACCACTTCGCAGCTCGGTAAATATCCACCACTAGCCACCTCCACTTCGGTGAATAGTTGTTAACTATCGGATTTAGAACAGTCGCCAACGTAGCGTTGAGAACCAAATTGAAAAATGCATATATACTCTAAACAACAATACAAAAATTTTAAAAGGCACTCAAAAACCCAGTAGTAGTTATGCTTGCTGAAACTTTTTTTTTGCATCATTTTCTTTTTTCACTCAGTTATTTTGTTGTTATTGTTGTTGTTGTTGTTGTTTTACAGCAATATCGACCGTAAAGATTCTGGTCTACTGACTCAACAACAATTCCGTGCGGCTATCGAAGGAAGATTCGAGTTGAACATGTCAGAACAGGAGTTTGAATCTTTTCTGAAGAAAGTTCCCATCGACAGCGAAGGCATGGTGAAATATGTGGAGTTCATGTCCAAATTTGATACTTTGTAAGTGTCGATAATCTGGTGTTTCAAAATTGGGTTATTCCGCTGCGCTCTTCCAATACTATCTATGCAGTGAACGTTAAAAATGTTAAGGTCGAGCTTATATGGTAGGCATTTTTCATTCTATCACTTTTCACCAGATATTTGTTTCGGATGTTTTTCTTTTTAAGTAAAACAAATAAACGCACTCTGTGATCGAGATTTTAAATGGTATAATATTTAGGTGTATGTAGCTAATACTCCACTAAGTATCGATTGTTTCACGGTTAATGAATGCGATTTTCATTCAAGAGTTGTGAAGAATCGCAAAAAAACGAGAAAGTCTATAAATCTTTAGTTAAGACATACATCATTTACAATAATTAAACTCTATTACAACACATTATTTACAATACATAACTTACAAAGAGCTGCCTACTCTGTCGGCGACGACTGATCCCACTCCCTCCCCTCTGAAAACCATGATATGCCTCTAAAAACTACCCCACCCCCCTGGCGATAAATGAAACCTTCATGTAAGGATAGAATTTGTGGCTCTTTCAGGTGTCAAGTTATTTATAATATTTATTATTATTATTATTATTATTGTTCATTAATAAAAATAATTATAAGTAGCTGCCTATGACTTTGTTTTGTCAGTGAAAGCAAAAGCCTGTTTGATCGCTCCAGCATCATGGACCGGAGA
Source organism: Stylophora pistillata (assembly GCF_964205215.1). Classification (NCBI taxonomy): domain Eukaryota; kingdom Metazoa; phylum Cnidaria; class Anthozoa; order Scleractinia; family Pocilloporidae; genus Stylophora; species Stylophora pistillata. The sequence goes on along the minus strand of NC_142521.1, from coordinate 29,680,476 downwards.
GAAGCTCTTCCTACTCTACCGGAAATAGACAGCCCACCCATGTCACCTAAGAAACAATTTCGACCAATGAAAACCATGGATTCATACAATAGCCAGGAAGGACGCAGCGTCGATGAATTGAAGGCCCTGATCAAGAGTTTGCTTCAACATAATTACCAGGCCTTTGAGGAGGTAAGATTGAAGATAATTTGCACAATAGAACGCAGACTTCTTCAGTTGTCTTGTTATGTGGATCGGTGGTTTCGTATTGTATAAGCAATTTTCAAGTGAACGTCGATCGTTGTCCAGCTTTGCGTTGGTTTTCGATCGATTTTGCTTCGTTACACTTTACTTTTGGAGGACTTTGTTGTGTTACACTGAAATTGACCTGATCTCCCCATTAGGCTCTTTTGGTATTTAAATTACCTTCCTCCCCCTCCCCCCCAATTGCTATGATCCCCCTCTTATGGTGGCTACGTGCAGATAGCAGTATCAAAAGCCTATGCTGGTTATTGTCCATAGTAAATACAACAAAATTTGAAGTATAAAAGTTCGAAATAATGCAGAATGGCAAATTACTTTTAATTTACAACTTAACAACAGCTGAGCTTGTTTAAATGAAACTTTAGCTTTAAAAGTATCTCATACTTTTTTTTCCTAATTTCTACCAAAGCAATATGAATAATTAAATCTATCAGAAGACCGTTGCTTACGTAGCCAACCCCTAAAGGAGGGAAGAGGTCAGGGGAGAGGGGTGAATGGGATGAAAGAAACACTCAGTTGTCCATAGTTCCCCATTATAGACTGTTAGCGACGATTGAAACCCACGCGAAAACCATTGGATCCCCCTCCACCCCCATTAGATGAATAATGAAAGGTCCTTAAAATCATTATTTCCCTTTAGTATAAAGGGTGGGTGGGTATATTTGTGTACTTCGAGTTTCAATGGGTTCATTGCGGTTTCTTCCTTTGTTCTGATTTGTTGTTTTCGTTTCTTCTGAAAGATTATGGTTTTACAACGATCAATCGAAAGGCCTTATTTTTTATCACTGCGTAGGTAGTGTTCATTACTGCGAAGATCGCTCTCATATTCATTTGTTTAACCGCAGTCCACACATATAATTTTCATATATTCACTAACAAAGAGCTGATTATTTGATTGATTTTTTTCAATTGCTTCCAATGTCAGCATATGAATAACAAAAGAAATGCAGAATCGGGAAATGATTGAGAAACTGTCCTGATGTAACCCAGTGGAGGCGCGGTGGCCTCACGGTTGGTGCGCTCGACTCCGGATCGAGTGGTCCGGGTTCGAGCCCCGGCCGGGACATTGTGTTGTGTTTTTAGGCAAGACATTTTACTCTCACAGTGCCTCTCTCCACCCAGGTGTAAATGGGTACCAGCAAATTTAATGCTGGAGGGTAACCCTGCGATGGACTGGCATCCCATCCAGGGGGGAGTAGAAATACTCCTAGTCGCTTCATGCTACAGAAACCGGAGTTAAGCACCGGCCTAATGGGCCACTAGGCTCGTAAACAGACTTTACCTTTTACCGGATGTAACCCGAGAAACCAGAAAATGTCGCGATTGTTTTATGGAAAGGTTTTAATTGAGAGAAGAGTAGATTCTAGGTCGACGATGACATCGATTGGCTGTTACACTGTTGATAAAATACAGGGCAAAATTACTGAATGCTGATTGGTTAATGAAGAGGGTATTTTTTCTTAATTTTGCTTGAGAAGAGGGCAAAATTACTAGCTCATGATTGGTATTCAGATTGCCTGGCAACAGCTTATGCTATTGAAAAGTTGTTGCAGAAGATTTTCTGTAACAATGGCGTCTCGTTTCGAGATAGTTGACGAGGAATATATCGAAGAATTAAAAAGACAAGAGTGAAAACGAAAACACGAGGAAAAGCACGCAGCAACTTCTGAAAACACGCGTGATATTAATCCTTAATTTTACTCGGCCCCATGCGATTAACTATACAAGGGGGGGAAGAGTTCTTAGAATTCATTATCGAGAAATCATGATCAGATGTTAAGATAAATGCACACGGAGTTCATAAATCAGATACAATGAAATATATGAAGTTCATATATTTTGAACTGCGGTATTAGATACATATGATGCACGATCCTCGTTGTATCATTTCATTGTATCTGATTTATCACTTTCACGGGTTTATTACGAATCAACTTAACGGCCTGCTCCCAGTTGGCTTGTTAGCTCAATTGGTAGAGCGCTGCACTAGTATCGCAGAGGTCAGTGGTTTGAATCCCGTACAGGCCTGATTTTTTTTTCAGGTCTGATTTTCGCTGTTGCTTAAATAGTGCTATCTACTGCGAGGATCGTGCATCATATGTATCTAATACCGCAGTTCAAAATATATGAACTTCATATATTTCATTGTATCTGATTTATCACTTTCACGGGTTTATTACGAATCAACTTAACGGCCTGCTCCCAGTTGGCTTGTTAGCTCAATTGGTAGAGCGCTGCACTAGTATCGCAGAGGTTATTGGTTCGAATCCCGTGCAGGCCTGATTTTTTTCAGGTCTGATCTTCGCTATTGCTTAAATAGCGCTATCTACTGCGAGGAACGTGCATCATATGGAGTTTATAAAAGCAGCTCTCAACATGAACTTATTTCTTCTTCCTTTTCAGGCCTTTTATGAACTAGATGAACTTAACAGCAAGAAAATGTCACCAAACATGATGATTAAACTTTTAAAAAAGTGAGCAGTTATACGTCACTTAAACTTTCAAGGGTTAGGGCGCGACTTAGTATTTTTTTTTTTTTTTGTCGAAGTTGGGAGAGCCAGAATTATGTTAATGGTTTAGGAAGAGTATGGAAAGAGTCTTGATCTTCTTGTCACAAAGGTGGGACAGATAAAAAAGGAGAAGAAATTGAGCTTCCACGAGACATCGAACGCCAGACCAACGGATTCATCTCAGCTGTCTTAACTTTGTTCAAAGAAAAAAAAAACTGTTATAGTCCAGCATAAATCTGTTAGGTGATGTTGTTGTTTATTTTATTTGTAAGGTTTGGTCTTCCTCTAAGTCGCAATGAAGTTAAACGACTGTGGGATACCTTAATCACAGACCAAAGAGGCTCTTTGGAATACTGGCAGTTTGTGCGGACATTTGGTTATTCTCTGGATTCAGCAGGTAATTTCGCAAAATTTTTAGCAAAAATTTTTAGCAACCAAGCTTGCTATTAAGAGCTTTTTGTTCCAATTTTAGACGTTTTTAGTGAAAGAATCTTTTCCTTCCGCATGCTGGTCCGTAATGTTTGTTGAGATCATTTGACAATTATTTTTTCGCAAACTATTAATGGACGAAGGCTGACGTTTCGACGCCATGCCCTATCGAATTCCCAGCGGCTGTTATTTTTCTTGCTAAACAACGCGTTTTGAACCTTTTAAACCTTATTGCGCGACCCTTAGACGCTGTTTTAAGATGCCTCGTCAAGTTTATAGTCTTTAGACAGTCTATTTTCATTATTTTTTCAGCGTTCCCAAACGCTAAAGTTTCCCCGCCCAAGAGAGGTGACAATGACTTCATGATGCGCTCCAACAAGCTAAACAGCGACAAGCATCTGTTGCATCATTTGCTCAAATCAAACATCGACTTCCACTGGGAGACGCTCTGGAGAGAGTTCACCTCTATTGACCGACAGGGAACTGGGAACGTTTCGAGGAAAGATTTCACGGTAAGCTGGGCTTTGGTGGTTTCCAGCGCCCTCGCGTATGGCTCGCCAGGCGTTTCTGGCTTAATTTGGCGTAGTCAGATAGATATTGTCTTGTTCTAATGCTTTTGCCACAATCAAAGCGATTCCTATTTCAACCTAGGATTTAAATGTGCTATGTTGCGCGACACTAGATAATCAGTTATAACAGTTTGAAGCTCAATTTTCATATCTTTAGTTATGATTTTTGCTTTTCATAACTCCATATATATATTTATTACACGACTCGGGCAGTCAGAGGGCCAATAACTAAAATCAACCAATCAAAATGCTCTATTGCCGGTCAGTATTCTCTCAGTATTGGACCGGGCACTGTCCCGAATGGTCCCGAATGATACCGCACTTGTGTCCCTTTGAACTGCAGCCGTATAATAAATCTCTTATTAACCAAGCTTGCTCGGGACCGTACTGGAAGAACATCGGCCCTCGGTCTTTTTTGTACGGACCTCGCTGCGCTCGGTCCGTACTGTCAAGACCTCGGGCCAATATTCTCCCAGTACGGCCCTTGCCCTTGGTTAATAAGATATATATATTGTCCCTTTTGCAGCCCTTCTTTCGTAGAATCAGCGATGTCACGCACGCACATTTTGCACGAGATATAGCGTGACATTTTGGAACGCCTACAAATGTAACGGCTGTCGAAAGGCTTGAAAGAGCCATTCATACTTCTCTCATATAATTCGTTAAATGCCCTTTTGCTGAGGACTTTAATTCCCTGTGTTGCAGACTATTTTGCAAGATATGTGCGTTGAACTGACAGACTACGAGTGTCAAGTGTTGTGCGACAAGTTTGATCTTAAGAAAGAAGGAAGGTAATGACAGAAAATTTGTTGTTTCTAAATATCTTTTAAATTTCTCGCATGGGTGAAATTTTACATGATAATTCAGCCAACCAAGTTTAGGGTGAGCCATTGGAAAGGGCCTAACTCCTTAGGTGCTGATTACAGTAACAAAGAACGAGCGAGTCCCAAATTCTTGTTCTCTTACTGGATGGAGAAAGCAGGCAGTGATCTAATCTACAGATTTCGAAGGGAGGGCCGTTTTTTCACATCGACCTGTTGATTTGAATGTGTGAAGGCATAGTCTAATTCTTTCGATCATCTTCGACTCCGGTCATCCACCTGTAACCTGAGTTTATCTTGAATCGTGAAGGAAAACCATATACCTTAGTCTTCCATCCTTTTTAACAGGATAAATTACATCAAGTTTTTAGAACCATACTCTAAACATCGACGAGCTCATCGCCATGGACACAATATGCAAGCTGTCATGAAGCATCCGCAGGCTGAGCTGGTAATAAGATTCTCCGAAATGATTGATTTTTTTCTTCCGCTTATGTTCTTGGAAAATTTCTTTGTAGACCTGGAAAATGTGGCAAAAAAATTTCACATGTCGTTCAAATCGGGTGTTATAGGCAAAGGTTCTATTGTTATGAGCACCTTCGAACAGGAAAGTAAGAAGTTTTATGTCATGGGTATTTCAAGAATTTATTGTTCCATGAACAACAGGCTCTGTACTTACAGCTGTAGTAGTTGCATTTTCCAGGCGTTTCGCGTAGGTATATTTATATCTGCGAGGAGAGAAGGACTTTTAGAATAACGTTTCTTGCCCGAAAATTCAAAGGAATGGTAGAAAAGATTTCCTTGCAGAGTCAGCAGTTGTCAATTATAGTAGCAAGGGTCATTTAACTGGCGTTGCATTGACGACAGATGTGGTAACTAACATCCTTTCCTACCTTTTTTTCCTTTATCAGCCAATGGATGATATCGTTCAAAAACCAAACAAAGGTCTGTCGGCAGTAACAGCAAAGCTTAGGGATAAGGTAAGGTAATAACTAAATCTGTTATTGACATTTAAGTTTTTTTAAGCCGTTATGGCCTTCTGTAGGAGAAAATGATGGGACAGAGCTCTGTACGTTTATTTTCTCTTGCCTTCTGTCAGTGTAGGATCGTCCTCAAAATTTAGGACATTCCTAAGTTTTGAATTGTGTATCTTCACTGCGCATATATTCGCATCCTATGAAAGTGCGCGGTTTAAAAATTGCAGCATTTTCTGAAAAAAAAAAAAAAGAAGAAAAAATGAGAGCTCATCAGAGAGGTGAATAGTGATACACTCGTGTGACGACGAATGATGTACATCAACTCTTATTGGAAAATAAGACATTATTGTGAAGGAGTGAAACTAGAAAGTCCTCTTAAATATGATTTTCACTATAATGGATGTCATAGTTGGTTATAGGAAATTATTTCGTATGTAGAGGACGCTGGCCCTCCAAAATGATTTAAAAGGATCCCCTGTTAACTTAAAGATTTGAAATTCAACATCTTACAAGATCAACATCAAAAGGTAACATCAGACAAAAATTTCAGAACAGGTCTTATTAAGGGCATCCATGCACCAATTATAGCTCGCAAAAATTCTTGCAAAACAAGCGCAGTGTTAATCGTTTTTACTCGATAAAACCTTGTGTCTGTGCAAACAAATCGCATATTTCCAAGAGATAGTACCTTAACTTTTGCATTCTTTTTTGTATTCCAGTTGTCAGGAAAATGGATAAACCTCATGCGAGCTTTCAAGAAACTCGACAAAGATAACAAGGATTTCCTCACTCTTCAAGAATTCCGACATGTTTTAGAGCTCTGCAACGTGGTTTTGGACGAGGAAGATATTTATTACATTTTAACCGAGTTCAACGAAAATCGTGGAGAAAAAATCAGTTATACCAAATTCCTGGACAAGATTAAGTGATGGTTCTAAATAGAGTGCTTTGTGTGTGAAGATAAAAAATAATTAACTTATTACACGACCCGGGCAGTCAGAGGGCCAATAACTAAAATCAACCAATCAAAATGCTCTATTGCCGGTCAATATTCTCTCAGTATTGGACCGGGCACTGTCCCGAATGGTCCCGAATGATACCGCACTTGTGTCCCTTTGAACTTCAGTCGTATAATAAATCTCTTATTAACCAAGCTTGCTCGGGACCGTACTGGAAGAATATCGGCCCTCGGTCTTTTTTGTACGGACCTCGCTGCGCTCGGTCCGTACTGTACTGTATTGTTGGTAGAAATGTTTGCTATACCCCTAGCTATAGCTTTTGATTTTTCAGAATAATGCTAATTCTTGCTTGGTGTGGGTGGGGTGGTAGAGGATTATATTTCCATATGTCAAATGGGATTCTTTCGAAAACATGTTAACAACGTTATTGTGAATCAAGACCTCGGGCCGATATTCTCCCAGTACGGCCCTTGCGCTTGGTTAATAAGATATATGTACAGATTTAGTCACTCCCGTAAAAGAAACACTTGAAAATGAAGTGAACTTGGTTTTCTTTTTTAAGCGAGGATGGATAGCGAAGTAAGAAAACATGAAATCAGTTCAAGGATGTAAATTCTAACGCCAGCTCGTTTTACAAAAGCTTCTTGATATTCAAATGTATAAATTATAACTGTATTCTGAACTTTTGCTACAAGAAGTTCCAACTTGTTCTATGTTTTTAGAGAACAAAAAATTGTGACGACTCTGTTTGTTACAAGTTTGTGTTGGCTGTGTTGATTTAATGAATCGACGACTCTCAAGAAATAAAGGACATGAGAATCGAATGATCTACTCACGACGGACTTCGCAGAATTTCGAATTTTGATAACGTTGAGAAGTAGCTATGCGCATTAAGTCAGTTTTTTCCATTGGGAACTTGATAGGTTCCAATCGTCAAAATGATTTTATCACTTTGCCCGTGACAGTTCGATCACAGGGAAATCGTTTCCAAATTGATCATTTCACTTAGAATTCAAGTGTGGCAAGTATGCAATTTTTGTATTTTGTGGTGTAAATTTTATGTCATATTTGTAATATTCCACATTAAACCACTTGCTTTCAGTTATGTCTGTGGGTTTATGTTTTTCTTGAACGCACTGTATTGATAAATAAAGTCACGCAATTTTCCGTTTGCCGCCGGCAAGTGGGTATAATACAAACTGGATCTTTTCAGGTGGAAAGGAACTTTAACCACTCTTTATCGAAAAATAGGGGACAATATGGTTTCGATTTTGATAAAAGCCTTAGCTATTTTCGGGTGTGGTCAGACTAAAGAAGAAGAAGAAGCAGATCCAACTTCATCCGCAAGGCATTTCAGTTCAATCAGCGAAGATACGTCGGAGTCATCAGTGGCTAGTTTTCCGGTATCTCGTTCGTCACTTTTCTCTATCACAATATTTATTATCCAGGAATGACTGCTGCAAAGTTGATCTGGTACTCTAAGTGTAAGGTGTCTTTGCTCCTGAACACGAAACAGTGACTTGGCCAGGGATCATTTCGATCATTGACAGACGACTCCTGCCCTAACATCTGCGCGGGGTGATGATTGGTAAGATGATAATATTACGTTTCAGACATTTGCGCTCTCTTACGGGAAAGTTATTTTTTACGAAGGAGTACCACTCTGGTTTAAATTTTAGTCTGGGACCCAGGCTTTTCACCTCCAATACGCGTTGCTTCATGATACACGATTAAGACCTTAGCCAAGACTGGTCGCACATTCAGTCTTGATTTACCTCAGTGCCCATTTGACCCATTTTATGAGCCAGGAAAAATGGATGGGAGGACGATGTTGCCGATTGTCGCTTGCAAGAAATCAGTACCCCATAGGGAGGAATACCCACGGCCACGGCCGGGATCTGGGCCTAGAGTAAACATCAGTGATGTTTGCAAAATCCTCGAGTTTTAGTTCTTCGGTGTTCAAGGGCAGTCTAGTCAAAATGAGTTAAAGAAAAGAAAAACATGGAAATTGGATAGAATGAACGATGACAATAAACTCGTTTATTTCAATTCTATCACGTTGAAGAACAGGACCCAAGGAATAATGGGCCAATTTTTCGATAGTACACTTTGGTAACTTCACCTTCCCCTCCATTGCTAAGAAGTAGTTTGGTGTAAGCATTTTTGTTGTTGTTGTTGTTGTTTTCTTTTTTCTTGAAACCCGGCAAATGAATCCTTTGACTCAGGAGTTTTCCAGTCAGTGAGTTCCCCCCCCCCCCCCTACGGTACCAAGAGATTGTTAATTACTAAGGAGAAAATATCAACTAAAGGCTTTTGTTCGATTGACATCCAAATTCTCAGAATTTAGGTGATAACGGCAGACACTCTCTGGAGAATTAGAGGTAGTGTGGACAAAAAGTCGCGTTTAGTTGTTTGCTCAGTGCAAAGGCAAGATTTAACAGTTTCTCTCAACTTGCCTAAAATCCTTGAATCAACTCTGCATATAGAGAAATACCAAAAATATTTAACGGACTGATTATTTAAACAAAGTTTAGCCGTTGTCTAAAACTGCGTTCTAATCTTCAATTTAGCCGAAGCTTTTTATCTGAAAAATTTTTTTTTTTTGTGAACAGTGTCAAGAAGACCGAAAGCTACCAGTGGAAGGACATTTATTTAATTTAATTAACCCTCAAAGAGGATCCCTGAAGCCCACTGCTTGCGTAGAGCCGCGGTTTGGATTAGACCTTATATTATGTAAAAAAAATGGCCCTTACTGCCTGTGGGGGGAGGGCGTCGGAGTCGGAGGGGGGGGCTTAGTAGTCGCGAGTATAGGGAGGACTATAAAACTAGAAAACTGACTGCCAGTGAGGGAAATTTTTTTGTAACAAATCAACCGCCTCAGGCGGTAAACAATGACTTGCCCCCCGAGGGCAGACGGCAGGAAGTTCAATTTCTATCGTTAGACATTTACCTTTACGCGTGATGATCGTCTTTGATTCAACCCCGCGGATCTCCTTGCAGGAGACCAAATTCCTGCTGATTGACGGATATTTTTTAAATTGTTTTTGAGTATTCTCCTAAGGGCTTAGATCAATGCATTATCTAAGGAAACTCCCCTCACAAGTTTTCTCCATTGTCGTGCAAATATATTTTTTTGTAAACACCTTTTAAATTCAGTCTCAAGGGTTTTAGTGTTTGAATACACAGACTAGACAAGCTACGGGTTTCAATTATTCAGTCGATTTGTGGTTCTTCAATATTTTTTATCATATATTCACTACGACCACAGTTTTTTCCAATTTCATTTCATAAAACGATGCGTTATTTACAGCCAGCTTATCCATCCATGGCTGTGTTATTGAGTCATCAATTAACCAATATTTTATTCTGCAAATTTAATAATGCTCTCCCCTGTTGCGCTGTAGTGAGCAAAGTGTATGTGGAAGGATCTGTGTTTGTGCATTGGAATAATTTTATAATTTCCTTCCTTTTTCGTTGGTTCCGTACAAAGTCCGTTACAGGGATCGAAGTCAGTTACTATGGAACTTTTATTCGAGATAAGCGTCCCGTAGCAATTCTTACGCAGGAGGTTTCGATATTTTTTTCCATTAGCGGCCCCCGATGGAATACGTGATGTAAATGCGAGATTTATGAGCTTAAAGTATAAGTCTCACTTTTCAGTGGGGAAACGAACTCACTGAGCTGTGGAGAATTCAACAACCTCTATGATAAAAAAAGGAAAAGATTTGTAGGCCACAAAAAAATTTATTCAACAAAACTACTGAACAGCATCGCATCGCAAAAGAGAGATTTTAAAACATAAAGAACGAGTTATTCGTCCTAGCACGAAAATAGGACAAAGAAAAAAAGTTGAATTCCCCATTAGGATTTGAACCTCAGATGACCTTTAGCAGAGCATCAGAGCGCGGAATCCGAAGGTCGTAGTGAATCAAATACAAACAACTTTTTTCTTATTCTACCGCCAAATTACCAAAAATCTCAAACGCGCTTACAACTTCCTAGGTACTGTACGTGTTGGCGACCTGGCATGCAAGATGGCGGCATAGTTACTGTTGCTATGGGATCTCGTGACGCGCGCAAATTTTGCTATTAGGTGACGGTATTGCGAAGTCTCTAGTGCTACGCGTGAAGAAACTAAAGCCTCAATGAAAATTAAGCCCTTCACTCCGAAGATCCAATTGATTATTCTTCCGATTGGCTGCCATACATTTCTTTGCAAATCAGACGATCGAGAAAATTCGGTGTTATGACAAGATAACACCCTCTAGCGGACTACTAAGTCCATTCTCAGAACCTTTTTGCGACAACATATCTTCTGGGAGCTCAATGGTTAAAATTAATTGGTCTTTCCCTCTGTAATCCGTCTTTTGCTGACCGAGGTTTCTGAATTGTGCTCGAAAGTCTGTTTTTTGAAAAACCCAATCGAAGATTTCATCTAACTGCGCGTCGGTTAGCTTCAGTTTTGGCCTATGAAGAAGCTAGAGTACTAACTCGCTTTGGACACAGTATTTGCAACCGAATCTACTCTCTTGATTTAATGTTGTATGCGGGAAGTTTTTCCGGTGCGCAGATAGAGCTCAAACAGTTTTTTTAACATTCAGATGACAGGTTTCAGAACCTTAGGAAAGGTTCAATAAACCACAAAATTGAACGCTTTTGAACTAAATGACGTGAAACTGACCAAATCCGGTTTGATTAAAATGGCCAGTCAGAACAAGGAAAAACGTTGGAGGGCACCGGTGATAAAGGCTGGTTTTCATATGTCGGGAAAACCTCAGATGGTCGGGGACTTAACTGCTTTCCGATGGCAGGAAGACATCCCCGGTTATTTGGGATGCAGGATGGTCGGCGAAAAATCGAGAAAATCGGGAGCGGTTTCTATTTTTTCGGAGCGTCACGACCGTACTAGAGTTCTACAATGATCGGTGATAGTTGAAGACTGATACATGAAAACCCCTATTTTTACTGTGGGGTACGTCGGCGATAGTTTTAGCGCGCTATCAACTTTTAATATATATTGCTTGGCTGTAGTACCTATAATCACAAATAAAATGGCTTCCTTAATGAACTCAGAAAAACTTCCGGCGATCTTCCAATACATCGGGAAAATCTGTGACGGTGGGAAAACCATGAAAGCGCTGATCCTGTGAGATTTTCTCGACATATGAAAACCAGATTAACTCAAAGAAAAAAAAAATTAGCAAATTGTCTGATGCGCAAGTAATTGCGACTCTCCGGGATTGCTTTGATTTTGCTCTATTGCCCTCAGTGGTTGGTCAGGAACTTATGCTAACCTCTCAGCCATTGAGATGCAAAACAAAAACCAATCGCCAATTTCGACACTCATTTTTCAAGTTTGTCATTCGCAATCAGTTTCTATCTTTCCCATCAGTTGACCATCCTTAACCATCCTAGTCTCGTACCCAGACCTTTCACGGCCAAGCAGCTGTAAGGTCCTACAGGTACCGTTACACGGTAGGATCTGGGTTCGAGTTAATGGCCACCATTGCCATTCTCGGCCATCCCTTTCCATTCTTGGTTTATTATCGTCCCTATTTGATAATTTTTCGTCTTCAATGCGATGAACGAAGTTATCAACGGCGTAAGAAAGTGAAACAGAATGGCGTTTTCCATCAGTTCCTCTCTGGGCCACCCAAGTGAATCTCAGATGGCGGCAAATTTGCAGCTGTGTTTTGTTTTTACAACTCAAGAAATAACACGGTATTTCCCGTCACGAGCTCGTGACTCTCCATAACGAATCCGTTGATTAAATCGTCTGTCATCTGCTGGTATTTAAACTTGACCGCCAAGTGGATCGGAAGAGCCCGGTGGAACCACTGATCATGTGGCTACCACGATGCCAATTTTACTAATTAGTGTCAATATATTTTGAACTTTTACTGTTGTTATCTATTTTTATCCTGAGGTCGCCGCCGAACTGAATGTCGTCGATTTGAAGAAAACGTTTGAAGACTGATGGTGTTATTGGGTGGAATAACGAAAAGAACACAAAATAAATTAAAAGAGAACGTGGATAGGAAAGGACGACGAGTCATTACAACCAATAATTGCTAAACGAACTTCAATGACTGAAAACCGTGACGCATCGTTTGTAAACTTAAGCCTGAATGTAAATACGTCAGCATAAAGAGTTCATCTATTTTAAGCGAAAATCCTTATTACCCGTTACCTCAGCTGGAATGTCAGATTTGTTCCCTCTATGAGTGGCAAAACTTTTCAAATTTTAAATTCCAGTTTTCAGTTATCAGTGTGACTCACCATAAACCCTTACAACTCCTCGAAGTAAATAACATAGGACTGCTCATCGCAATATCAACGGACTCTAACATGGAAGCAACAAGACAAAACAAACCGAACTGCTAGACACTTTCACCCTGACTTTATATCGTAATTCCCTCTCAGATAGGACAACTGCTAATTGGATCGCGGGATTTTAAGAGCTTAACGTTCACGTTACGTCACCATCCCTCACGAACATCCAAACATGGGCGGCAAGTCGCGAATGGTACCATTCCAAATAAGGTTATACGTTTGACACAAAAAAATAACCATACTGACTCGACAAAACGCTGCGTGGCGAGCAGTCTCTTTTTATACTAAAAATACTCCCAAAATGTATGACCTTCGAAGAAAAACCACAGGCAATCCTGAAACGTGACTTTTATGGCCTTGGCCTTCGCTCCACTTTGAAAGGGCTGTTATATGATTTGTGCATTTTCTTTAACGGTAATCTTATTATAATATAACGTATAACTTGACTTTTAAAGTGATCTTTTGCACTTGTTTGCACGGAATAGACTGAGATGTGCGCGTATATTGTGTCTCTCAAAATTCTCATGCATATTTAATGTAACTTTGAGCCTTTATTTCGATTCGATGGTTCTAAAATAGATGATTCGTCATGTACGAGTCTTCGCTGACTTAAAAGTTCGGACTCATTTCAGTCAAAATTCACCCCAAAGTACTTGAACTGAACGAAAATTTACTTAGGTATCGGACGAATCAACGAGGGTTTGAAACTAAATTAAAGGTATGAATTAACAATATCCCTGATAGAGAAGAAGATTTCAACATGAAAAAATCCCCTCAAAGGCTGGAAGACACCGCAGAGGCAACGGTGAATCAAGGCAAAATTACTGCGCCAAGACCACAGGCATCCCAGTAACACGTACCACTAATCCAAGGGCGCTTGTAAAGGTGAAGCGGTGATATTTCGCTTGACCCTTGTATTATCGTTGGTTCATCGTTGGCTTTTTTTCTTGGAGATACCTGTTTTTCGTCCCCCACCGAACAAAACTTATCACTTATGTAAAACGGAAGCCGCTCGCTATGTCAAGTTCATATCAGTAAACCTTTCATTTACGTAGCACAAGGTGTACTTCTATGACATTGAGTAATTTCCTGTCAAATAAACAAACGTGTGGCTTTGTCACCAGCTTGATTCAAAACAGGTATGATATCCAGATAGATAGAACGGAAAATCAACACATAAACAAAACAAGAAAAAGAAAAAGCGAGAGATTAATAAGTCCTCTTTTCACTAGAACCCGACGAACAGGCAGTCATCCGGCTAACTTATCCCAAATCCCTTCATCCTCTGTTTTCATTTTTATTTTACTTTTTCCAGTATATTCCTCTCTTGTGAAATTAACTTTTTCAGTTCCTTCTTCTTCTTCTTAACAGCTTCTGTTCATCGAGGGTCCCAATTGGGTGATGGCTTTTACGGCTAATGGTTACAATTTTCGCCATTTTACGCCAGTTAGTATTGTTCCATTGTTGTCACCAAAAATCGTCTCTTACGGTTCTTTTTATCGTATTTCATGGTTAATTTCTATCCTCTTTACTTCTCCCATTTCTTCAAACTTGTATTCCAAATTCATGCCGCGGCTCCCCATCTTTTACTGAATTTTTCGAACGAACATCTCTTAATTTCAATCCCAAGATCTCGTAAGTAATTCTCCTTACCGTCTGCCATACGACTTTCATGAGGTTAGTTATAATAATAATAATAATAATAATAATAATAATAATAATAATAATAATAATAATAATAATAATATTTAACGAGGGAGCCCAACTCGCCATGGCGGTTTTCAGTGGGACCCTCAGTTCGGAGAATTAGGTATTGGATCAACTAATGAACCCCTAATTGATGTTTTTCTTAATTATCATCACTTGTCTACTTGATTTTGCATTGATTTTGTCAGCAGCTGGTCAGGAGAAATTCCGTCTTGGTCACTCATGATGGGAGCTGAAGAGTAATGTTTACCGAAAAGATGCCGATAGCTTTCCAGAGTGTCTCGCTCCTCTAAAAGCTTTATAAGTGCTACATCCGCTGTCAATTCAGATCTTAAGTGCCACCTGTGCGATTTAGCAGATTATATCTAATTTAAAATAGATGAAAAGTTGTTATTGTTGTTGAAGGTGATTTAATTGTGTTGAGTCGAAGCTGAAAACAGCCGAGTGCTATGAAAAGAGGCAATGCTTAAAGTTCAGTAACACGAAACTCCTAACCTTTGTAAAAGATACTATGTACTTATTTGTTTAGTTTCTGCAACATAAGATGATCATTTCTTTGTTTATAAAAATTATCTCTGTGATTTTGGGCCTAATTGACGCAGCTGAGGATTATACGGGTTCCGAGAAATCTTACATGACTGAAATTTGAGTTCCTTTTACAAGTGAGTTTTTATCCGGCCACTCAATCTCCATGATCCATGATAAACTGAAGGGGGTCAGCAACAAAATCTTGGCTGCAACCAGGACTTGCTCACGTCATGAAGTCGGACAGAATTTTGCTAGAACTTGTTCTGATCAAGTTTCTTTTTCCGAAAGGTAACTGTAAACGAGACATATCCCAAAAACAACAGCCATATATGGATAACCCCTTACAATGTTTAATAGCAGGGGCTTAAAGAGGCTTAAAATTGGATGCAAAGGAAACAAGTATTCTCTCTCTGGAATACCTAAGATATGTACGTTTCGATTTATGTCCTTAAAAAGTGCATCGCTGGAAATGAAGTCACGCGAAACACACACTGATACGCAACTACATCATCGCCACTGAAAGAAGACCCAGTGATCTTACCTAGGCATATAATCCCTAACAAAAGAAATAAGCTCATCATATTTGAACGGGCCTATATTGTGCGCTGAAAGGCTTTGTTGATCAAACTAAACTAAATATAGGCACGACTAAGCAACTAAACCCGGCTGTATTGGACTGAAGCCATTTAAAAGATCGTCATTAAACTGATAACAACACAGGTCAAAACAAATCCTTCAACCCTGAAAAACAACGAGAACTTTTGTCGTTTAAAAATGATCGGTGAATAAAATGTGTTTTCCCGAGAATTACTGCGTAGAAATCTCATTTGCACATTTCAGAAAACCTTTTGAAACGATTTCGTAATTTGCTCCAGCATATGACCCTGAAATCCACACCGCACTTCATCACAATTAAAATTAAATCGCACTCACTCAGCTGAAGGTGTAGGTGACTCGCAACAATTTAGATCATTTGCCTCTTTTGTTTCCTTGTTTGAAAGGTGGTGTTTTATTTCTTCGATTTGTTCTTTGATAAAATAATCAGTACGCAATAAAGGTCTTTTCATATAGAGAAAAAAAAAAAATAAATAAATAAATAAACGAGTTGATAAAAACATAAACCGCTCTAGTGATTAAATCATTGATCTATGAAATATTTTGAGCAACCTTGGAACTAACTTAAAAATGTCTGCACTAAAAATCTCTTCGCTGAACAGCGCATCAGGCCAGGACTTATTTTTTCTGTTGTCGATTGTCTTACCTAATTGAAGTCCGTGTAAACGGGACACAATAGGAACCTGTCAGAACTCGTCATGGGTCACTTGAATCAGTTTCTTAGAAATGAAAATCTGTTAAAAACATTTGCCAAAGTCATTCATCATTCAGGAAAGAAATTTTGAAATTTGGATCGGAAAAATCGCGAAAAGCACTTAACAGTTACATTCCTTTTTAAATTTATTTACGCGCAAATTTACAAATTCAACTTCTGCCATTTTCCCTGTTTAAACATTTAAGCGAAGCAAGTAACTCTGGCACTTCTAGTGACAAGATTCTGATGTTGAAATCAGCAGTGTGGAAAAAGTTTTGTACATT
Organism: Stylophora pistillata; assembly: GCF_964205215.1. Classification (NCBI taxonomy): domain Eukaryota; kingdom Metazoa; phylum Cnidaria; class Anthozoa; order Scleractinia; family Pocilloporidae; genus Stylophora; species Stylophora pistillata. The sequence goes on along the minus strand of NC_142521.1, from coordinate 29,663,807 downwards.
TATGACAGACGGAATGACATTTCAGCTCAACGGCTCCCAGGCCTCGCTCATAGTTCATTTATTTGAAGATAAATTTCCTAATTCGAATTAAAACACAAGAAAGCGGTTATTAAGGATTTTGGAAGTATATTCGGTGCATGAAGAAAACCATACGATTTCTTCTTGATGCTTTTGTTTCAAATTTGAATTGTTTCAACTAATTTGAAATGTCCTTTACAAAGTCCCTACATAACGCGAAAGATATTACAAAGAAATTTTTTGATTTAATTGAATCTTACTCGCAGAACGGCGTCAAGGGCAACTGCAAACTTTTGGTTCAACAGAAGAATGAATTTATCACAGAATCAGATACGGTAGAACTGTCATTTTATTTCTTTGAAAAGAGTTTTGTCAATCGCCTGACTAACTGCTCTAAATTTGACGGCGGTATCTTTGCCACAAGCTTTATAAGAGAGACCTCCTGTTTAATGAATTAATTGCGGCCACTTTATGTCAATAACTAATAAAGTGAGACCTTACAACTGTTCAAGCACAATAATTGAGCTCTCCTGTTTGTTATCAAACATTTGTCGAAATGGCAACAAATTGAACTTGTTCTACAAGGTAGAACAAAGCTTTAAGCACCTTCATGATTGCTAGAAACTTGATACTAGTGTTTCTTAATGGCGAAATCTCTGATGCATTTTGTCCAGAGAACTACGATTTTTCGCCTCGTTTCCAAGAGATTCGCGTTCCCCACAACAGAATAGAAAGTTTCTGGCCGGAGAAACGCTCTCCCATTTCACCATTTTTCTTATCTGAAGAGAATAAATGGCCTCATTTCATTATTCGACGTTAATCGTCTTACACAAAACACTCAATCAGTTGCAAACTTGTATGTTCGCTCGTTTAAAACACCTTAATTTGTGGTACTAATTACTAATGTTCTCAACTGTTTACGATAGAACACAGTTCCCAAGTGAATCCTTTTCGCTCCTCTATGACATAAGATCTCTAAAAGAGTTACTACACGTTCACTATATTGTAGATGACTCAAGCACCAGATTGATCTCATCCAAAGCGGCTGCTTATCTTTCAACACTCTATTTTCGTGGCCAAAGGGCGAACCATGTGCCTAAGCTTGTCACCGACTGAAATAGGACATTTATCAGGAATACGTCATTTTTGCGGTTGACCTTCTAAGGGAAAAAACTTGTTGAGGGCAGACTTTGAGCTCTAGTTTCTCGGAACTACCGTGACTCAAGGGAAAAACCCATCGGTTACGTAAATTGAGCATGTATAAGTCACGAGGGATTTGCGAGTCTTGTGTGATGAGAAACAAGTTGGGGCGTGAATCGTAGGGTCATCACCAAATAATACTGGCTGAACCCCATAGTTTTAGGGTGAATAAACAAAAGAAGCTGGCAAAATGCGTTGTAAGCTGAAAGAAAACAACGTTTGTTTGTTGTTCAAATGCTTGAGATCCAGCAATGTACTTGTAAGAGATTTAAAATCCGTCAGCTATTCGCGATCGAAGCGTATTGCGTAGAGCCTCGTCACGTTGCAAACTCTGCTTATCAAAAATTTACACTTTTGAAAACGGAGCCAATTTTTTTACTACTTTCCATTGACGTTAGACTAGCGCGCAATCTATCGAACAAACAAACAGAACTGGTCTGTGTAATAACAAAATTAGATTGCATTTAATTTGTAAAAGAGATTCGTGCGATCATTGGTTCGCTCTTGATGGGGTCGCGCTGAGCCTGTCACCTTTCACGTGACACGGTTGTATTTAGACAGAGCGCTTGCGTATATGTACCAGTTCATAACTACACGTGATGACTATCAACGAAGTCACCGCACGGAGCTCTCGACAAATGGGGGAAGAAATGGCGTCCAAGATTGAAGAGGGCTCCGAAAGAGGTACAGATGGAGTTGCTGGAACGCCTAAAGAAGCAGCTCTACGTGAGCTGATGAATAGAACAAAATATCCAATACGGCAGTTCAACGGGCAACGAAGATATGGACCTCCACCGAGTTGGGATGCACCTCCCCCTCCACGTGGATGTGAAGTTTTTGTAGGCAAAGTTCCTCGCGATTTGTACGAGGATGAATTGGTTCCAGTATTTGAAACTTTTGGCAAAATCTACGAGGTCCGACTCATGATGGATTTTAACGGACAAAATCGCGGATACGCTTTCGTTGTTTACACTAACAAGGAAGACGCCAAGAAAAGTGTCAAGGCATTGAACAATTACGAAATTCGCAAAGGGAAATGTATCGGGGTTTGTAGCTCGGTAGACAATTGCCGGCTTTTTGTAGGAGGCATTCCTAAGAAGGTAAAGAAGGACGAGATCATGAACGAAATGATGAAAGTTACAGAAAGCGTTGTGGACGTAATTGTTTACCCTTCGGCGCAGGACAAGACGAAGAACCGAGGCTTTGCGTTCGTCGAGTACAGCTCGCATCGCGACGCTGCTATGGCCAGGAGAAAACTCATGACGGGTAAAATACAGCTCTGGGGACATCAGATTGCTGTAGATTGGGCTGAACCAGAGCAAGAAGTCGACGAAGAAATTATGGATCAGGTTTGTAATTTATATTTACTACTGTGTTACATCGTTACCCATAAGTTGCCCCTCCCCCAATCGATGCTCGAAAGGCTCTTGCCATGTCGCCGGTTTTCTACGTTCCTTTTTAAACTACTTGTGTTGGCTGGCGGACCTGAAATTTGTTTTGGGTAAATCCAGCGGGAGTTTATAACAAAACAGTTGGTGCTTGTTTTGTGATGCGTTTGTGCGCTGTTGAGAAGTTTATTTGTTGATGTCGTGTTAGCCGTGTTCCTTTGTTCAACGAAGCTTGTGTCTGTCGTTGTTAAGCATTAGCTTTTTATTGAAGTAATTAGTTACTCTGTGTAGTCTTTTGTCGTTTCGGGACGATTATGTCGGGAACGCGATTCAATACAAAGCTATCAGCGGCCGCTTTACTTCAATAGAACCGCAACCTATCGATTTAATTCGTACCATTTTGGCTTCGTTTTCAAGGTGAAAGTTCTCTACGCCCGAAATCTTCTATTAAGCACAACGGAAGACACGATAGAGCAAGTTTTCGGCAAGTTTGGCGATGTTGAACGAGTCAAGAAGATTAAAGATTACAGTTTTATTCACTTTCGAACGAAGGAACAAGCGAGGGCAGCACTGGAGGCCATGAACGGTAATAAAAGTTTCATGTTTATGTTTTGTGGATCGATAACTTTTGCAACAGGTAAAGGGAGGGTTTGATGAAGTTTGTGAATACATTCCCCGCGCTCGGTCAACGAGAACCCGCTTCCTTTCTGTGTACCAGAATCATTTGTTTTCTATTTCCATTGTTTAGCTTAATGAAAAATTTCACACTTCAATTCCTAACTTTTGTTTCGCGGGTGTTGTGAAAAAAAAACTCCTCGGGGTCTAAAATTTCTCGTGTGAAGCTGAAGCATGAAGCGGCGTGCGATGTTTTGTTTCGATCGAGCTCTTGATCTTTTCCTGCTCAATTCGTGTAAAGAAAACATTGTAGCCGTTTAAAGCAGGGGATTATTAAGTTCTTACTTGTCTGTGAGCAGTTGCAAGTTTTTTTTAGCTACGTGCGTTTTCCCTTACATAGCAGTTACCCTAGTGATGTGAAACTAAATACCCCACTTTCGAACGTGCCTCTGTTTATATTTTTAAGTCATTCGATACAGATGTTATTTCTCTAACTGGAGGTCCAAAATTTCGATCTTTCCGTTCAGTCGGCACGGTATCACTAACCTTTCCTTGAAAAAAGGAAACACCGATTTGAGAATTAATATTGGTACACTCGTGAACATCTGTTGAAATAATTCTCTCATGACACGAAAGGATGTAACTTTCTGGCTGTTGAATGGCGGCGTAGGAAGTCGTGCGAATTCACATTGGAACACGAATAAAATGATTCTATCTCTAGAATTTTCATAATTTTCGTGTATTATCTCATAAAACTACCTTGTTGTTTCTCTATTTTGACTACATAAACGTCGAATGCTTCCTGACGCAGTTATGTTCATAGAGAACGAGAACCCTCTTAAACTGAAAACTACCGGAAGCGCTTTTGTCGTCCGAACTGGTTGTAATCCAATGCGAAAACCCACATCTATTAATAAACTCCCTTTCTATGTGACGCACTTTTTTTTCTCGCGGATTCATGAATTTTTTTCACTTACCCTTGACCTTAAAAGTCCTTTTTTTTTTTACCTGCTGTTTGACTTTTTTGTTGATTCCTTCAACACTTGCACAAAAAGGCCCGAATTAATGAGATCAATTTACGTCTTATAACACAGAATCGTCTAAGTTTAATTGCATTTTATCTATGGATTTTTCAATGGCTATGTTTTCTGTATGTTAACGTTAAATATTAAAGGAATCATCAGTGTTTTCACCGCAACGGTCAAGCTATTAAGCAAAGTTATCTCGTCAAAAAATTGTGAAGATGATAGTTCTTGCTGTGATGTAAGCGAGAAATTTCAGAGGTTTAAGAATGTTTTCGATCAATAAATGTTTTTATTACCTCATCTTTGTTGATATAGCATTACAGCTAGGATGAAAATTATTTTTATTTTGATTAAAGTTAGTAAAATTATCACATCTTTTTTTTAATTTCATTTTTCACTTGTATGATTTTTATATGCCAGGTGCTTATTGCTCTTTGTACAATTACACATTATTCCAACTTTTATCACTCTGGATTCCATATAGGAGTGAAAGTGAATTATCTCTTTGTTTAACCTTTTGCCTCCCTTTTAGCCCAAGTAGTGACAAGCATCTAATTTCTCTGTATGTTATCATTTCTGAATCATGCATTTAAGTAACAAGAATAAAAGAAATGATAACTAAATAAACTCACAACTGTCAAACAAATTCTCCTTTGGTAGAACCTTATTAAAAATACATAAAAAAATATTATGGAGAACATGCACCTTGATGTCAGGGTGAAAATGGTAAAACTTTTTGCAGACAATTTCTGCTCTTCAAAATTGTTCAGTTAAATGCCAAATGAAAAAAATTAAAGTAGGGAGGAATCTTGTATGGAGTGCGAATTGGTTTTGCTCTCAATTTGGAAACTTTGTGGGAATCTATACCTGAATATTTTATTTTTTGTATGTGTTCTGTAGGAACTAATTTTCATAATATTCTATTTAAGAACAATACTGTAGCAAGAAAGAATTGTAACATAGAGAGATGTTTTCTGTCTGTCACGAGCATGGGACAATGAAAAAATTCCGAGTCCCCATGAGGAATCGAACCTCAGACCTTTGGATTCCATACTCTGATGCTCTACCAACGAGCCGCAGAGACTCTATGGTGAGCAAGGCCCATTATGACGTTCATATTTGACACGTGTCCTGCACACTGTTAGGATCAGGAATGTCTTACCATCTTACCAGCTTTCTTATTCTTTACAAGAATTGTCTTCAAATAGTGGTTGAGCTATATATAGAGGAACTACACGATAGACTAATTAACAATTATTCCACAAGCGTGCATTGGATATGAGATGATAGATAGCCAACGAGGCGCATAGCAAGCGTGAGTGGAATAATCGTTTTATTAAAAACGTTAAATTAAATTATTAAATTTTTAGCACTCTTTTAATTTTAAGCTGACATGTACGCTTACCATATTTGTAGATTATGGTATATTGGCTGATATACCATAATGGCTAAGCCAATAAAAAGTCTTGAATTGCATTATCCAATGATCTAGTTTTTAATAATAATTGTTAGTTAAGAGTGAGTTGTGATAATATGAAAATGAATTGACTTGAATGTTTGTGGATGTGGAATTTCTTGTTTTACTGAATGTGTTAATATTTTGGTGGTGTCTTTCTTTTAGAGAGGGGGGATCATGTATGTTCTGAAAAATTCTTAGAAAGTATAACTTTCAAGCTAGATAGAATGTTTCTTTTGGATCACAGTCCTAATCTGACCCTGGAACTGGAAAATGGGGACAGAAATCCACTTGCTAGGGCATTTTTAAAATTTTGCGATATAGGCTAGAGTGCTGTAGCTTTTTGTCAACACAAAAGCACTCCATTTTGGTTGCTGTGGAAAGAAGGAAAAAATTGCACCTTGGTTACTATATATGTATATATAACTAACTGCAGACAGTACTGTTTCCGCCTTCATATATATATATATATATATAATCTGTCTGACAAGTCCGAAAGCACGAAACTCAGAGTAGCAGGGAATCTAGTGTTTCATTTTAGTCAGTTTGAATTACATATATATATATTGTGGGAGGAAAAAGACAAATAAACTACAAGTTCATCCCTACAAGCCTGTCTTGTGGTTATCCACTCATATATTTCCTAGCCCCTGTTTAAACAAATATCTTTTAATCTTCTTACCCTTAAGATCTCATTAGTTATTTCCTTACTGTCTGCCGAACAATTCTTATGATGTCAGGGAATTTGGTATTGGATCAACTGATAATCCCACAATTGACATAACTGATATTTTTTTATATTTTCATCACCTGTTTACTTGGTATTGTACTGATTATTGTAAGAAGAAATGATGTCTTGGTCACTCACGGGAATTAAGCAGTGTTACTTATTTAAAGTTATTTTAAGGATTTTTATTTTAGTGGCACAGTTTTATTTTAACATCAAGTGCTTGAACCTTGCTCTATTCTTCCTGATTTATTTCCTACAATGTTTGAATGCTGGAGATCGTTGTTGAATATTGGGTAAAATTTAAACTTGTCCAAGTTGAGAATGATATTAAAAATGAACAAGAGTCTAACAATGATGTTTGTTTGTGTAAGGTCAAGAACTGGATGGAAATGAAATTGAAGTAACGCTGGCCAAGCCTGTGGATAAAGACCATCGTCAAGCTAAAGCAGCAGCAAAAGCAATCATGAGTGTATCAACATATCCCAGCTTTACCCCCTATGAGTATTCAGCAAGTACTGCACCTGGATATAGTTTTCCAGGCTATGGTAGTCAGTACTTTATGTATGGAGCTCCCGTGACAACAGGAGTGGGGTAGGAGTTTTCACCTCTGATTTCTTATTAATCCTGTGCTTATTGTACATTGCCTGGGGCACTTTTAAAAAATGGATATTATAACATAACTTAGACGAAACGTCAGCTTTTTAATTCGTTACAGTGGCCAATTTACAATTTCAACTTAGTTGATGTAACCAATTACCTTGTTACTCCCACTGACACAGCTCCACAGTTTCTTTAGGAGCTTTCACCCTTTAAAGTAGAGTACACGCTCCGATAGGTCAATTTAATGTGCACCATTTGCTGATGGGTGTATGCTGCTGAATTGAGCAAAAGCAAAAACCAGTTTCTGCACGCTTGTTTTCTTTTGGTTACAGAAGATTTCAGTGCTAAATAGAAGGGAACTCTTTTGCAACAATTTGTCATTTTATGTTATAAAACAAATGGCAAACAAGGCAACATTCACTATTGAGCTGTGGATGTACTTGCGAAGTTTGCTAAGACTCAAGAAGCTAGAGTCACCCTCAGCTATCACCTTGCATGACTCTTATGCTTCTATCGTGCTTAGCATCCTCCTGTGTGCATCCATAACTCAATAGTGTACACTGTGGTGTTAGCCATTTGTTAATTGTCACATCAAAATAATAAATAACCAATCAATAGCCATTGGGGGCAGAATTTGTAATGAGGAGCCAAGGAGAACACAGAGTTGAACCAAGGAAACTGGCTCAGCTGCAGAGTATATGAATCAAGTCACCAGTGGTGTTAGCTTTGCCTCTGAATGGTCAAGAGAACTGCTCTAGGTGTTCAGAGCATGTTTCATCTGCAATTTTTTTTTAAGCAAGGAGTAAACCCATGGTCAGCAAAGAATATTGCAAGAAATGTGTTTTTGTAACACGAAATGTCTAGTGAAGATGTTTCTCAGAGATGCTCATTTTTGTGTGTGAGCGGCATGTGTAAGAATAAAAAACACACAAGTACTATGGTTTTCCTTTGTTTTTGTTTTTAATTTGTTTTTTTTTTTCTATCCAGAGGTGTGAGGTCTCCTTTTGGAATGGTAAGAGCAAGAGGAAGAGGACGTTCAGCTGCTGGTAGCAGGGCGGCAGGAAATAAGGGAGTGTATTTACCCTCTCCAGGTGGATATTCATTCAATGGTTTTAGAAGCTACTACCCAGCTGTGCGAGGAGGCTGGTATGGAGACAACTACAACAAACGAGGAGGAAGACAAGAGGTTTGCCATAATTTGGTATTTATTCCAGACAGTTCTACTGTATTTATTAAGGTGTTTGTTGTTAGGGAATGGATAGTATGCTTACTTTTCATTCAAAGTCAAACTCAGTGTGATTGTTGCCTCTTATAGCTCATTGGTAAGTTTTAATGGGCTACAGATGTCACAGATAAGCATTTTTTTAAAAATGTTGACTCAGTTGTGCAAATTTACTGCTGAAAATTTTAGGAAATGATCTTGATCCTTACTAGGTTTATTCCTTTAATCAGGGTTCCCGCACTTCTTGAAAGTCCTTGAATTAAATTTTTTGTTTTCAGGGACTTGAAAACCCTTGAATTTAGAGTCAGGTCCTTGAAAATTTAAGAAAAGTCCTTGAAAATAAGTGCAGATGAATCAAAGTCAAAGTCTTCTTTTGTTTTCGGTGTTAAGTGTGTAAGTTTGTAGCGCAAATCGCAAAAATCAGTTTTCCTTTCAAATCCTGTGTCGGATTATGATGTTTGTCATGTGATTCATAGTTTGTACCTGATTGGTGCATTGAAAATAAACTTGGTTACGTGACACATGATCACTCTGATGTACATGCTTGAAGTCACGCAATGTTTTTTTCTATCAGCTCCTATTTAATACAAAAGGTCCTTGAATTTGAGAGCCAAGATCCTTGAAAATGACCTAAAAAGTCCTTGAAAGTCCTTGAATTGGGTTCCTGAAAAAGTACAAGAACCCTGTTTAATGTTATTTCTTATATATGATTTTAAAAAAGAACTTGAATAGTAAAATTTGTAAACAATGTGCCTCCCATACCAAAAATCTATTTAGTTTTGAAGCCCTCCGATGGATTTTTTAAATTCTTTTTATATTGAAGTTTTTATTTTCTGTGGACCTATCAAAACACAAGCATAGAACACTTACGTGCCATGTGTAAGAGTTTGAGTGTCAACTTTGAAAATTGGACTTTTTGAATTTCACTTGTTGGTGTAGGAACGTATGTTTGATCTGGTGCCGGGAATGGAGTTGACACCCACTAACCCCATGACATTGAAGCCACATGCCCTGAAATCACCAGCTCAGGTGGGAAGCTTCCCATTGTCATTTTTGTAGATATCTCCATCATTGTTAAAAGGCAAAAGAAGACTGAAATTGTTTGGTTTTTTTGAAAAAAGATCAAACAATATTTTTCCCATCATGTGAAGCTTTTTTTCTGATTTAATTCACTAAATTGGACAGCTGAAACTCGGTCAATCAAATGCTCATTACTGTATATTTGTTTACTTGATCAAAGGTTCTAGAAGATGTTTGTCAGAAGAACCAGTGGGGGAGCCCTGTGTACACACTGCACAGTACTGTGGGACCACAGGACATCCAGCTTTTCCTTCACAAGGTAAGATAAGGCTTGAGTGATTGAGAGTAATGTGTAAGGAAGTTAACAAATGGTAAACACCACAGCGTACACTATTGAGTTATGGATGCGCGCGGGAGGTTGCTAAGCACGAAAGAAGCGTAAGAGTCGCTCTCGGCTATTGCTTCGAGTGACTCTAGCTTCTTGAGTGCTTAGCAAACCTCCCAAGTGCATCCATAACTCAATAGTGTACGCTGTGGTGTTTCCCATTTGGGCAACAAGTTTCTAAAGAAAGTGTATAGCTGAGTCGTGCAGATGAGTAACGCTACAGTAACATCTGCTCCAGCCAGTTTACTTCATGAACTAAGTTGATAAAACCAAATTATTTTGCCTCTTAGACAGCTCCACTTTAAGTGACATGGGTGCCATGTAATTTGATAAAAATAGGGGGTGATTTTTCACATTATTTTGGGGTTACTTTCACTTCATCAAATTGAATAAAATCAACCTTAGCGCTTTAAAATTATGGTTAATCCTTTTTTATTTCCTCGTTAGGTATCCATTCCAGGACTAGCTACTCAGTATCAGCCTCCTAAGCTGTGCCGCACAGTAGAAGAGGCCAAGAGCTATGCTGCAGAGTACACACTTCAGCAGCTTGGTGTGCCAATAGAGGGTATGTCTAGGTAATAAATAACAAGTTCAAGGATACTTGTTTTTTCAGCTCCCCCCCCCCCCTAATCTCTTCAATGTTGCATTTCAGTGGTGACTACCACAGCAGCAACGGATATCCCCCCCACTACTGGAACCCCAGTTCCATCTACAGCAGCGTATGCAGCCCGCCCTTTACCCCCAGGTTTGTTGCAAGATGTTTTTTAGGAAATTTGATTACAGTCATGTTAAGTTGTGAAGGGCCTGCTCCCTTTCCCAAGCACCTGTCAAAATTTGTTTTGCTGCAGCAATCATCTTGAAATTCGATAGATCAGATCTTTGGATCAGATCTTCAGATTGGATCTTTGATATTTGGCTTCCCAACTGCCATTGAATTCTCCTAATTGTTTTCTGTCCAGATTTAAAAAATGTTGGTGCTTGAGAAAAAAAAATTAAACTTTGAACATCTTGTATTTACCCTAATTTTTAAATTAGGGAACTGTTTTGGTTGAACCAAAAATGAGGGCACTGGTGCTGAACTAACCTTGTGAAAAAACCTTTCTTCTCATTTTCTTTTATGAAATAATCAGTGAACTATCAACTTAGAGGATATGACCACAGAACATCCCAAACTGAACTGGCATGCATGTGAACCCATTTATCCCAAAGAGCTGATTGATATATTTCTCCTAATACTGCGACATTCTTTCCTTGTAATTTTGAGAATTTGGTGTTGGTTCAAGATAACAACTTCTACTTAACAATTTTGAGTTCTCTCATTGCCTGTTGTCTGAATAATGTATGGAGATGACAGGAGAAGTCTCCTAGTCGTGCGGCATAGAATTTGCAAAATTTATCCATCAGCTTCTCTTATTTGCTGTCATTATTGGAGGTGATTGCTTTGTTAGTTGTTATGTATGAGAGGATTTGATATCAAAGGCTTATTATTTGTAAATTTGGCTTTTTACAGGGGCATACAGCCTCCCGAATTCTGGCCGTCCAATCAGTAGTGTAGATGGAGGATCTTATCCTTCTGGCTATGTACCCATCAGTAATGCCCCTACTAGTGTAGCGCCACCAGCAGTTGTCGCTAAGATGCAGGGTTCATGGCCAGGGGGGGTACCACCTAGTCAAGATGGAGGGATGTATGGAAGTTATGAGGGATACCCAACCAGTGACCAGGGAGGCTATCCACAGAACATTTATCCACAGTACTAGGTGCTCAAATTTGATAAGATAAATAATCACGTATATGTTATAAGCTGGCTAGGCATGCACAGGGTATATGTGCCTTGTCAAGAATTCTAAGATTTCTCGGTCATTTAGGTGTCTGGTTGTACCAAAGATCAAGAGAAATTTTGTTTTCCAGCAATAGGATGCATTCTCCAGAATATGAATCATGGTTTTCTTGGAAGCTAGATGTACCCTGTGCATGCGCTGTCTTAGCCTAAATGGGTTTGGGGTGGTGGCACGAACTTGTTCTTTGAAGAATGTGTATGGTTAAATGTTAAATATGGAATGCAGGAATATTTCTGGGTGGCTCTCATTTCAAAGGTGGAAAAGGCCAACCACACACAAGATTACAATACTGTAATAAGTGTTTGGTTTTTAAGTTTTCTTGTGTGTGATGATTGCAGATGCAATTGATTATGACACACAAGAAATTTTTTCAGAAATATTTCAGTTGTTGGTGGTTTTCAAACTTTGTCGGTAATGTATCCTTGTTTAGAATAATGAAGTTTTGCGTCAATGTCATGCCATATGTACACGTAGAATGTTTTCTGTAGATTAACGTGATCAGGGTTTTTTTTTTTGTCATCTTGGGGTGAATTGGCAGTAGTATGTTGGAATCAAATTGGAGCTGTTTACGGCCAAAAAATAACAGCCATGTCAGAATATTGCTTTCTCTGATTATTTTAAGACTAGCTTTAGATCTGTTTTGTAAAAATGTGCTTTTGCATTGCTTAAGATCATGGTTTTACAGAATTTTACGAAGAATTTCCAAGAGTCAAACAAAAACGTATTTCAATATTATAAATTTATTCGTACTTGCGTCCTGTTCGCTATTTTATTGTCTTATTTCCATATCCATTTTAAGTCGTTTCAAGGACAGAGAGTGGGAGAGACAGAGAGAGAAAGAAAATTTTAGTTTATATTTTTGTTAGAGAAACTCAGATATTTATAGACAAACACAAGGCTCGTTGTTGGTCATAATTATATGGAACTGAAATTGCCTAAGAGCTGGTGTAAATACTAAAACTATTTTGTCACACATGTTGCCACAGGAATATTGTGCGAGTGTTCTCGTCCATGCTGGTAGTTTAATTCATAAATAATGAAAAATCGCACACTTGAACTTTGGAGGAAGAAGATCTTAATAGTAAACTAAACTAAATTTCAAGTGGGGAAAGAAAAAACCAGGCCGTTCGCTCTTAAGACGCCTTTGGTAATCTCCGTATTGCCTGCTATACGATTCCTATGATGTTAGTTTGAAAAATTTGGTACTAGTTCAACTACTTATATTTTTCTGTATTCTCGTCACTTGTTTGTTGACATTGAATTGATAATGCGAGGAGAAATTCTGTCTTCGTCGCTCATGGCAGGCAAAGGAGAAAACGAAAGCTCTAAAAAGTAGAGTCCTATTTAACTACTCCCAGGCCTGAAGCCTACAACTGTTAAGATCTTTTTTCTGTTAAAATGAGAGTCGTTCTAAGCTTTCTGTCCGAGTTTAAGGATGAATGTAGATGTGTCGGCAAACTAAAAGTATTCGTAAAATGTAATTTGAATTCCAATCTTGCAGTGAGAGAAATGACGGACAACACTCCAGTACAATATTGTGAACAATTTTTTTGCACAATGCATCGTTCATCAACGCACTGTATATTTTCACTACAAGGTACCATGCCATTTCGTGTACAGTTGAACGATCGAATCATATATCGAGTCATATCTAAATTCGCTTGGAGTTTCCTTGATTGTGAACAAGAGGTAGAGGGGAGGGCTCAAGGAAATCTATTTTAGAGCCTTACTGCGAGCAGCTCAACGTTAACGACCTAGGTTCAAAACGTACCGTACGGATCTCAAAGTCATTGTCAGTCTAGCCCAGATTGCTTCACAGAAGAAAACTAACAAACGGTTCATTTGCTGAAAGAGAGGCGGTATGAAAGATTTTTTCGAGCCTTCCGTAACCCTCTTGTTCGTCAAGATGGCAAGGGTCGATCGATTCTGGGGTTAAATTTACTTTGTTTATAGGACGATTATTCTAATATTGCCGCCAAAGAAAAACGGCGATTAAATCCACCATAAATGAGAACGGTATTGAAAAGCTCCATTTCGCGTGACAAATTCGAGTTCCATTAAAGAAACCAACGCGGGCTGGTCTATTTACAATTTTTCCATGCGGTGCCGAACCACTGAGCCTGATCTTCGTACAATATAGCGTAGGATAGTGAAGAGTACGTTTATTCGATTAATTAGGTGATACAATGCTTGATTTCTTTATAAGAGTTAATGTTAGGAAGTAAATTTAAAGGGAAAAGGGCGAGTACTTGAAGAGAATGGAGGAACTCGCACAAATTTTTTTCCCGTAGTTTTGTAAGTATGTTTGTATTTTTAAATTTAGGTTACTTCTTATTGCCATTGTATTTTAAAGCACCAAGGCTTTTATTCCTAAGTTTCTCAGACTTCAACCTTCTTCAGTGAAAAAAATCCAGTAGCGAAACTGAGTGCTACCGAACTGGTTGTACTTTCCGTCGTAATCTAAAGCTCTTCATGTTACCTTTGATGTCCTAACGTGTTAGCCTTCTAAGGTTCCTCGTCATTTTCCTTTCGATTATTTTCATTTTCTTTTTTTCTCGCCGGTTTTGTTTTGTTTTTTTCTTTTAGGGAATTGCGAGTTTCACTCCACTTTGACGGGTATGTCTTTATGAGAGGGGAGGTGAGGTGAAGAACTAAGGGAGCTTTTCTAAAGTGGCTTGGTCCGTGATATGTCAACAGTGGCCACCCCTAAGGCTACAGTTATTTCACCACAGGGTTGGGAAGAAGAATGAAACTGAAATAGATAAGGAGTAATTCGTAGAGAAATAATTATTAATGTAGTATAATATAGTACAAATGACGGTACAATAAGCCACCAATAAAATCCCACATGCGGTACCGTGTATTTCTTGTCTGTACTGATTGATGTGTTCAACTCGCAGAAGTAATGTGCATATACTTTTTCCCACAAGTTCTTATGCATTATTAAGCAGTTAAGTTCTCACCTTATTGTTGTCGTTTTTTAGGACGGAAGGGTAACTGCGATTTCCGTCGCTCGGTTCCTCTCTGAACAGCGCCAGGTTGCCTAGTCCATGGTTGACCAGCAGTCAGAATTTTGTTCGCGTAAACCTTCGTCCGTGTGGGTACTGTAAAATATAAAAACGCTGGCTTTGAAAAAATAAAATTGAAGGAGAGGAAGTAACAAGAGGAAGAAAATAGACAACGAAACAAGTAAATAATATCATCCCATTAAGAAGAGATTTAATTTACAATACAGGAGAAAAGGGGAAGAACTAGGTAAACACAGATGTAGGAAACTTGCCATTCTTTCAGTTTGCCTTATGCCTTCACTCCCCAGGAGACTGCCACTATGTGGTGCTCTGACGAAGGGCTAACGCTCGAAACGTCAACTTTTGAACTCTTTTACGGTGGCCAATTTACCATTTCAACTTAGTTGATATTACCAAATTGCTTAGGTGAAAGTTAGCTACCTAGCTGTCTTATGGCTGATCTCTTCCGACACGTGTCGTTCATCTTAATTTATATTGTGACGTCATAATTAGTACACGGCGGCGCGCGCACACATCGTCCCCAGTGCATATTACCACGCGCGTGGTTTATTTCTAGTGTTCATGCGCTAATGACCTATGCGCCGATCAGTCTTCATAAGATGGGCTGCCTTAGTAACCTACTTTTCGCCGAAAGGTCTCCTCAGGCGTAGCGACCCTTTGTCGTCAGTTCTTCGGATCAAATCATAGTTTGTAATATTGCTTTTCTGGTTGAACGAAAACCGAATGTAACATAATAGGGGATACGTTTTCAGCGGGGCGCACGTGGGGCAGAGCCCCATACCCATGGAATATGGTCAACCTCTTTTCGTTTGGTTGTCACGTGACTGACCGAGCGTACGTACGTGCCTTCAGATTGCACGGGTAGGGTAGGGAAGACTATCAAAACGAAGGGAGGGTGTCTCAGGCAAGTCTTGGCAAAAGCACATCTTTTATGTTATCATTAGTATTACGAACTTGGGAGCTCCGCTTTTAGGCTTGGCTAAATCTATATATTAAAGGAACTTTGGTGCTGCTTTGGAGGGAAGTACGGACAAGATAATTATAAACTGAGTTGACCACCGCGAAGAGACGTTTCGGCGCCAGCCTTTTGTCAGAGCGAATAAACGAAGAGTTCAGGCTCGAAACGACAGCTCTGGAAACTCTTAAAGGAGGCCAGTATATATTATCACAGTGGCACAAACCAAGCTATCGGAGATAAAATAAACCGGAGGGACTGGAGGTGAACCCACACATTGTTTGGGTAATTTTCGCAACGTTTCGGTGCGAAAATTCTCGAACTCGAAGAATGAAACTGGTTACTTATGCATCGTCAATATTCGGCTACAGACACACTGTACATTGTGGAAGATTGCAAATAAGTTTAT
Source organism: Stylophora pistillata (assembly GCF_964205215.1). Classification (NCBI taxonomy): domain Eukaryota; kingdom Metazoa; phylum Cnidaria; class Anthozoa; order Scleractinia; family Pocilloporidae; genus Stylophora; species Stylophora pistillata. The sequence goes on along the minus strand of NC_142521.1, from coordinate 29,647,916 downwards.
TCGTGCTAAAGAACTAATCAAGGGGGCATGTTAGGAAATTTCAGTAACAGAACGTGCTTGGTTTAAAATACAATCCACAATTTTCGGCCCGGAGTCCCGCGCGCTAGTGCAGATAACCACGTCTCCTACACTTAGTCAACTAGTAATTCATTAATTCAATGCGTAGTTTTCTTCCATGAAGTCTTTCGCAGGTTTATCGTTACAGAAAACTAGAAAAGGTGAAAAGGTCCTCAACTGACTCTTAGCCTGAGGCGTGTCCTTGATAAAAATTATATTTATTCGTGCCCTCAAAGCTCTCAAAAATAGGGTTTTTTTTAAAAAGGAGTATCACTTGACTGTTTTTGAGTTACAGATTCTCGCTCTTTCTCTTCTATGATCAGGATCTATGACTACAGTAGCTCTCCTGATCAAACGACGGGGCAACGCCATAGACTTAAGCAGTACAGAACCTAATTAGCAGAGCCCCTTTAAATTTTTTTGTCACGTACACAGTCATTTCATACTCTATCACACATCAGCTGCTATCCATGTCTGCAATTTTGGTTCTGATATTTTGGATTCCCTGGCATCGTTGGCGAGGTTACATGTTCCTCCGTGTTGATTTGTGGCTGTCATGGTTGCACTCTGAACTAAAAAAAACCGTCGAGGTGGAAACATAAGGCAATGAGATCAATAGATTTACTGGTGTAACACAAAAAGTGTTTAAGTGCACACAAGAAACCCTAAAGGTGTTGTGGGTAGTTTTCAGGTCACGGTTCCTTGACCTCAAGATTTCAGGGAAACCTGGGAAAACGTCGCTGTAAGGAAGTAGGCATCGTGGGTTTGATTAACTAATTAATGAATTTGATTTATCGAAATTCATCGATTACCGAATACCCAGATTACACTTCGATAATATCGCGTGCACTTTTGTCCTTTTTTCCGACAACCTTTCCCGAAACAGCGGTAAACAAAGAGTTTTAACTAAAACAATGGGGTGTTAAAGAAAAAAAAAGGTGCTACAAGATCAGAGTCCCTCCACCTGCCCAAGAATCACCCGATTCGCCTTTAATCTACCGCTTATAAGCGAATCTATTTATTCTCAAATTACCGCATACATGCTGATAAAGTAGGACCTATTTACCTACCGAGATTAGATTACCGAGAACAAAACAAAGGCCAAAACAAAAGAAAACAAAGGAAAACAAAACAAAGGAAATGATTTGAGAATGTTTTTCTGTTCTTCAGTAATCTTCACGCGTGGAATTTTATCCATGATCTCTTTTTACCAGATGTAAAAGCGATGAATTTTCCTCTTTCGCTTGAACCTTGCCACATGTCAAGTGCGACTGCGATACCGAAGACATTCTGAAATCATTTCCTTTGTTTTGTTTTCCTTTGTTTTCTTTTGTTTTGGCCTTTGTTTTGTTCTCGGTAATCTAATCTCGGTAGGTAAATAGGTCCTACTTTATCAGCATGTATGCGGTAATTTGGTATAATTAGATTCGCTTATAAGCGGTAGATTAAAGGCGAATCGGGTGCAAGAATTTGAACTAAAAACCTTCCAGACTATTCTCGCTCTATGATTAGGTCCTAAAAAGGTCGTGTCTCTCTTTTAACTAACCAATCAGAAAATCCAAAAATTTAATCACGACCTGGTCACGTGCATTTTCCCGCGCCTCAGAAAGTTTGCTTGGTTTTACGTTGAACTTTTATTGGCTGCATTCCTTGTAGTACTTGCCTCGTTTGGACTGTCCTTTGTGATTTGGTTTTTTAGGTTTTTCGATCTATTCAATAAAAAATTCGCTCCTATACTTAATCACCTGATTGAATTCGTGTGGCAGTGATTTTGAGCACAGTAATCCTGGAGTTCAATCCTGACTGTTCTTTAGGCGATATGGCGTTCCACTTACTTAACCTACCAACTAACGTTTCCCTAACCTGAAACAAGAAATCAAAGAAACACTTTAGCGGACCCGAGGATATATTGTGAAGGTAAAGGTAAAGGTTTCTATTTCTCTAAACAACATACGTGTTTAGTTACAATTTTAAGGTTGAAATCAGACAGGCGCCTCTGGCAGCCGTGTTTAGTCCGACCCAACTCACCCCAGGGAGGACATCCATCACACAGTAATTTCGTGCGTGGGAAATTAACGTCTCCTACCCCAACCCTGCAGGAGACGAGACCTCCATTTATTCGTCCCTATCCGAGAAGACTAGAATATCTAACCATTTCTTGATGTTAAAGAAAGGAAGCATATTCTTCTCAATTAATTTTAAGACCCTGAGTGTTGGTCCGGCCGGTATTGAACTCTCGACCTCCCGCACAGCAGTCCGGCGCTCTCCCAATTGAGCTAACCAGGCGGCGGTTAGCAGAGTAAAGTTAGAATATACAGTGATTACAGTTAAAGACAAAGATCCTGTGAGTCCAAAAAAATGAGCCGTGATCCCCACAAGAGTCCTCCCCTATTGATCTGCCATATTTAACAATCCGTCCACCATGATTAATAAGATGCATGTTCTCCCCAGACCCCTAAGGCCGTGCTAACCTCAATATATTTTTCATATCGAATCCCCACACGACTCAGTCCTGCGCTTCGCAAATCCACAAGTTAAAAGATGTCTTCAAAAGATTCAAAGAGGCGGAGAGCGTTTATTCTCAGGAGTTTGATATGAAGGTCTCATAAGATACAAAATCAACTGATTAAATTTCATACCCTATGAAAGACGAAAATTGAAATGTTTTGCTAAAAACACAGTCATAAAATACTTACTGCATCGTCTAGAATGCAAAAAGTGACGAATATGAAAAATCCCTGAAGCGAGTTTAAGATGGTGAACAGGTAATGGAACACAGCTGTAGAGGTGATGAACGTCAAAAAGCCGAATAACCACGTGACTCCAAGGACTGGCAGCAGCATTGCAGTTCGTCGTAACCAAGCCTTCACGCGCTTAGCGCATGGCCTGGCACGTGACATGCTGGTTTTGAACTTTGTAGCTCTGTTTATTTGGCGCAACAAGAATATTAACAAGATTGAATTGATCTGAAATAGGGAACAAAACAAAGTAAAGAAACAAAATGTTAGATATGTCATGATCGGTAATGTCTTGGTAAAACTGACAAATTTCATACGATGTATTTCTGGTGATGGCACGTATGGATGCGTTCGATTTGATTGCATGCGAGACAACGAAATTGGCACGAAGCCTTTCGTCAACGCTCACTGCTAAAACTTCCTTGAAAACAATAACACTCTGCGCTTTCCTTTTTCTCAGTTCTAATCTCTCCGGCCAGAACTTTCCCTTGAGCTGCCTGGTTAGCTCAGATCGCAGAGCGTCGGACATGTTCAAACAAATCGAACGCGTGGTGATCCAGAGTGTACTCACGATTATAACTGTCGCGACTGGAGCGGCAAACGCCCAGTAAATGACCCCATGCTCTGGTGTCAGCCAGCAGTTATTCGCTGTGTTAAGTTTGGTACCAGTGGCTATTAGGGAAATGGCGACTATTGGTAGAGGGAAGCCTGGAACGAGAAGAAAAAGGTTTTGAAAAGTGAGGTACAGCATTGCTCAGTCATAGTTGTATGTACAAAACTGACCTTAATTTTTTCTTACCCCATCCGAAAGCGTAGAGCCATTTCATCCTTGGTACAAGAGTTTCTCGCGTCTCCACTTTTATGATGAGAAAGTACAGAATGACGCCATGACACAACATCCACGAAAATACACACAATAGGAAGTAATGGAGAAATGTTGCCGTGATGGTGCATAATGCCTAAAGGGGAAAAAAGTAATCAGGCCTGGTTTTGAAAGGATCTGTCAGATCTTCCCGACTGCGCCCTGCCCGATCCAGCGAAGACAAAAACCAGACATAAACTGGGTTCTACCCGGCGATGGGAGCTGTACCGATCGATTTGCCAGGTTTTCATTTAGTCTTCTCGATCGAGTGAGTGCGAAAGTAGGGTATTAAGAACGATTACAGGGAGGCTAAGCCTTATATTTTAACAACTGTACATGCGTCAGTGCACTTTCTTCGGGATATGAACTATGCAGGAAGTCTGGAAAACACGAAAGATGCGTAAGAGCTTGGTGTGTCAGCTATTTTCTCAGCACATTTTAATGTTTCATGTGAGCTACTACCAAACAGACCCACAGAAACACAGAATCAAAATGTTGGTTTGATGACGCCAATGATACGTATTTCCTCTAATAGCTCATACGCAAGATCCAATTAAAATGCGTGTTTAGCTTATCGGCATCACTTATCCATCATACTGACACTGAATCCTCAAATGATTCTCCTTAGAACGTAGGTCTCAGTATTTTCTTACCTTAGGCCTTCGAGCGTGTTCAGCAAGGATGATCAAGAGACAAGAAGCAGCGATAGCTACGCACAGGTTCAGTAATATTATAGTGCGGATGCTTTTTACTTGTTTCCAGCACAAAATGACGACAGCAAAGGTCAGCAGAAGAAAGAGCAGAGAGCATGCGCAGCCTATTGTGGAAATATGCCTCAGGTAAGGTTGATGGTGGTTACCACCATCTATCTAAAATAACAAAGTAAAAATCCTGTTGTACCAGATGAAACGAAAACAAATGTTGTGACCTAAAACACAAGTTTACCTCTACTCTAAAGAATTGACCATAGAGTATTTTAAAGAACGAAAAGAAGTATGAGGCGATGCTATTTTGTCAAATATAGAAAGAAATTACAAAACAAATCTGGATGCTTCTTCTTACCGGTTTGTTGTTGAACAAAACCGAGAAAATGGTCAGGTGATCACATTCACACGTGGTCGAACTCGCGTTTGACTCACGATCCACGCGCACGCATCCACGTGTTAGCCACTTTCGCTGCGACTGGTCGATCTCCCAGAAGACGCACTGTCCGATCAAATCATTGTCCTGTAAACAATATGAAACGATCGCAAATTAGATCGCTGGTAATATCGCGAGCCATATATGTTTAAAACACTGCTTAATAACTAAAACTCCCAATTAATCCTAATGCATGCACTCGTTCTGACGAAGGAACGAGTGCATGCATCTTTACAACCAAACTGGCCTAGTTAGGCTTTTTGTTTGTTTCAAAGTGGTCAGTATGTTTCTCCGATCGTCATTCAGGCGTAAAAGTGAAGCAGATAAAGAAATGCCGCATCGTCAAATAAGAAAACGATCCTTTCATGTGAATCCGGCCACAACTTGCAGGGATCGTAAGATGCTTGAGAAAAAGTCAAGACTTGAACAGGGAGTCGAAACTGCGCAGTCTCAGACACTAGAACTGCGTCATTATCAACTGAGCCACGAAATCTTCTGGGAGCGGGAAAAATTATAATCACCGTATAGGTATGTGCTCGCAATGAAATAAGTGATTGTGTGTGAGATAGATTGTTCAATGAGCACAGAGGATTTGTTGCAATCCAATCAAAGTGCTACATAGGAAACGTCAAGGTGACAACAGTGGTTAACAACATGGATGAACCATGGATGAACCAACTGACACAACTTTAATTTCTTGTACCTTGTTGCTGTGATCAAAAACCAGTTTGAATGGTGTTCTCAGTGGACTCGTTGGACGAGGGATGATCTTAGCGGAAACGATACTCGAGGTATCTGGCCTCTTTTCTTTTTCATTACTGGATGCCTCTCTTTCAAGTCTGAGAACTTTGTGCACTGTTTTGTAAGCAACAACTACTGCTACGTTTGTGGGACTATCGGTGAATACTGAACCAGGAAACAAGACGGATGACCCATATTGAGAGAAATCGACGTCGAGCTGGGAAATAAATTGAAAGTCAAGTTGGTTTTCTCACTTAAACGAGTTTGCTGAATAAGAAAGAAAAACAAACAAACAAAAAAGCAAACAAACAAAGAACAAACGATAGTTCGTAATCAAAGGATGCGATGAATGGTGTGTTCGTTGGACTTCATGTGAAATCAAATATTGGACGGGTTTAAGTCCTAGTAAAGAACATTTGTTCAGTCAACGAGACTGAAACATTGGTCTAGTTGGCTCTCCCCAACAGCATTTCTTACTTTCAGTTTGGACGCTTCTATACATGGACTCTATGTCTGCGTTAGTTTTTTACGGTGATATATTATCAGCCCTTATAATAATAATAATTAATAATAATAATATTTAACTCTTATATTGGGCTTTTTCTTTAAAAATACTCAAAAGCGCATTACAACATTATTATTAAACCCGGTAAAATTAAAATATTTACAGCATAAAAATTTCCAGAGTAATTAGTAAAACATAGAATTTTTTAAAAAACAATATTAAATTAAATGAATAAATAATCTAACTAAAAGCCTTTCTAAATAAATATGATTTAACAGAGCGTTTGAGGGAGTCGATTGTGGTTCATGTGGATGACATCTCACCGGCTCGTCCATTTACCCAAAATCAAAATGAGTGAAAGAATTTGTCGAAAGAGCTGAGGTTAAAAATGAGAAAAAATGAAATTAAACTGTTACGCGTCACAAAGTCACCCGAGAAAACTTTTTGTTTGTCCTTCAGCAAGATTACCAAATAAGGAATGTTTTTCGGTTGCCAATACAAATTTCCTGCGAAACTTCATCTTCGATGCATTTACATTTCTGAATTGACCGCTCCAGTGGGTTAGGTTCGAAGAATTGTGACACTCTGATTGAGACCTCCAAATGACTTAAAAGTGACTCACCCTCTGGCTTGCGTTAACTCGGTCAACTCTGATGCCAATATTTCTTGATGAAAGGACGAATGAAGTGGAATTAATCGATCTGCCAAGCTGACTGCTTATTTGAGAGGCAAACACATCTATTGTTTCTAAAAGGACGTCAGTGACGTTTTCGCGATTCTAGAGAAATAAAAAATAGATATCCACGTTGATATAGAAAAAGGAAGCACTCGCGTCATCAGTAACGTCACACTTAGATACAAATCCAGGCAAAAAAACTCTGCGATAAAAGACGGATAAACATAAAAACGAAAGCTTAGGAGTTTGTCTGGACCATAGAAGGAAATCAAACTGATAAAGTGTATATGGATCACGGACTCTTTATAGCTTAACTTATGTACCCCCCTTAGGAGATGAACCTGTTATCTCATTACAGCGTGCAATAGATAGGGTGAAGGAAAAAGACAGAATATTATCTTCTAAACGATGTGGCCTTGCTATATCATCAAATTTTCTTGACTTTTCCACTTGACAAAAAGATTCCGTGGATCTGTTCAGCAATAGATCAAGGATGACATCAAAATGCAGTAAGAACAGAAAAGTAGTACAAGAGGCGCAGCCGACTGTGTCAGTGACGCTCTTCTGCTGTGATCTATTATTTTACAGACCCAGGAACCAAAGAAATCTTTTTTTTTTATGATAAAAAAGACAAAATGTTGTTAGTGGTGACGTCATCTAAGGGTCCGTTCTTATAGATATCATATGTAAGAACCAATCAGAATGCGTTTAGAATTCAGCCAATCATGTGAGAGGAAAGGAAAGGAAACTCTTTATTCGCACTATTTCAAGAGGTTACTATAGATTATAAAAGTCAGAATATATAAAAAACAGTAAATTACATCAATAATCAAAAGTAAAATGTGCACAGTGACCAAACTAGCATAGCTTTCGAGTTGGCCACTATCACGTATAATTAACTGGTGTATCTTAACATTTACACAGGACTTACTTTACTTTAATTCTATATTTACACTAACCAAGGTATTTATACACAATTAGTATTATAAACAAAGAGAATAGAGAAGTGAGTAAATAAGTAAATAAATAAATAAAAATTTAATTAAGTTAAAAGGAGAATCAATTTTTTTTTAATAGATTAAATCAAAAGAACAAAGACTAAGAACAAAGAAACTAAAGTAAACTAAATCAATGCATTCTAAGAAGTAGATTGTGAAGTTAGCAGATATAGCTTGAATTGTTTGGAGAAGCGAAAATAACAATATTTTTAGATGCAGTGGAATAGTCTCCCATATTTTCGATGCAATGAAAGTAAAAGTAGAAGCTCGACAGTTATTATGTATTATTATGTATTATTATTATGTCAAACAACAACAAACATATGAAACATATGTGTGAACTGCGGTTATGAGACGTATATGAGAACGATCCTTCGCAGTAAAGCACTATTTGAACAATAGTGAAAATCAGACCTGAAAAAAATTTCAGGCCTGTACGGGACTCGAACCACTGACCTCTGCGATACTAGTGCAGCGCTCTACCAATTGAGCTAACAAGCCAACTGGGAGCAGGCCATCAAATTAATTCGATATAAACCCGTAGATGATAAATCAAACAACAACAAACATATGAAACATATGTGTGAACTGCGGTTATGAGACGTATATGAGAACGATCCTTCGCAGTAAAGCACTATTTGAACAATAGTGAAAATCAGACCTGAAAAAAAAAATTTCAGGCCTGTACGGGACTCGAACCACTGACCTCTGCGATACTAGTGCAGCGCTCTACCAATTGAGCTAACAAGCCAACTGGGAGTTCACACATATGTTTCATATGTTTGTTGTTGTTTGATTTATCATCTACGGGTTTATATCGAATTAATTTGATGGCCTGCTCCCAGTTGGCTTGTTAGCTCAATTGGTAGAACGCTGCACTAGTATCGCAGAGGTCAGTGGTTCGAGTCCCGTACAGGCCTGAAATTTTTTTCAGGTCTGATTTTCACTATTGTTCAAATAGTGCTTTACTGCGAAGGATCGTTCTCATATACGTCTCATAACCGCAGTTCACACATATGTTTCATATGTTTGTTGTTGTTTGATTTATCATCTACGGGATCGAATAAATTTGATGGCCTGCTCCCAGTTGGCTTGTTAGCTCAATTGGTAGAGCGCTGCACTAGTATCGCAGAGGTCAGTGGTTCGAGTCCCGTACAGGCCTGAAATTTTTTTCAGGTCTGATTTTCACTATTGTTCAAATAGTGCTTTACTGCGAAGGATCGTTCTCATATACATTATTATTATGTGTTATTATGCATATATTATCAGGTATGTATTATTGTGTATGTATTATTATGTATGTTTTATTATGTATGTACTATTATGTATTATTATGTATTATTATGTATTGTTATGTATTAGAGAGGAGATATGCACCGGACATCAGAGAGAATTACTGAACGGACTATAGGAGATCAATGGTTAAAGGCGACAGCCATTTCCAGCCACGGTACCTTTTGTAATCGAAACCATGTTTCAGTATTCTTCTCGTTTAATAAATTGCTCCCGGCTACCAGGATGTTCCGTTGGTCAGCGGGTGTGGCAAAAGCCCTGTTGTCCTTCAGCGCATTGTACATTACAAGTTGTTCAAGTATATCCACGGATGAGGACAGTTCATTCGTGTTTATGTTTTGCCCGTTTACAGGCTCTGTCAGGGTGACAAATTCTGTAATGACCTCAGTGACGTCGTCGGAGTCGTCATCACTCAATAGGGCCTCAATCTGTTGAGAATTGTGGTCAGCAGTTAGAGCGTCGAGTGTATGTTAGAATATAAATTGTTTCATCTACAATTTAATAACTCTTTGATTGGGATGTTTAAGGGAAAATGTGCAAAAAAAAGAAGGCTTATAAACGACAGAAATACGTTAAAAGCACGTAGTTTGAACTCTAAGCTTCCTTCAGTGTTAGAACTCATTAAATTTTATCAGTCAAAATATGTGTCCAGAAAGCCATAGAGACGCTGCTATATATATATATATATATATATATGTAACTGATATATATATATATACATATATATATATATAGGAAGTCTGCAAGTCGATTTTCGCGTGGAACAGTGCTCAATACGTTGAAGCAGAGCAGAATAAATATTATGAGAGGAAAAAAAGGACGTAACTACATTTCCCGACAAGCCTGTTTCGTGAATCGCTTCACCCTGAAGAGTGAAGCGATTCACGAAACAGGCTTGTCGGGAAATGTAGTTACGTCCTTTTTTTCCTCTCATAATATTTATATATATATATATATATATATATATGTATATATGTACCTAAAGACAACAACATCAATTATTCCATCACCTGGCGCATCCTATCTTCCCACCTGCCCTACAACAGCTCAAGCAAACGATGCAACCTATGCCTTAAAGAAATATTCCTAATCATCTGGCACCCAGACCTATCAACACAAGCGTAACGAACTCGTCTCTTCCTGCCGACACAGAAACAAAACACTCCTACGCAACAGCTGACTTGACACTTTTCACACTGCATAAACCATGTTAATTAGCAATTAGTGTAATATATAAACGATGGTATCGCATTATTCCGCCATTAAAATCCCCTGATGAGTGGGCAACCACGAAACAGGTCTGTAGGGATGTATCTGTAGTTGTTTTTTTCGACTACCACACATTATATATATGTATATATATATATATCACCCCTGTTTTTCAGCCATTGACATCCACGAGCCATGGAAATTCCCGCACATACCCCTCCAACTAAAAAATTGTAGCACAAATGGACTTGGAAAACGTTCTTAAGTTAATAAATAGGACCTCTTCAATCAATATCCATCTAAACCCTTTCTAATTGTTGGGTTGCGGAATCTTTCCCACCATACCCAATAGTTCGTCTATTCATGTTGCTTCGAACCCCTTAACAGGAATGCTCTTTACTTAGTCCCCCACGTGGCTGAGTTTCTAGTCACTTGTGCCTCCCTGGCCTTAGAAATATTTTTTTCTATAATTTCTGGTTTCATTGCCAAACCTTGGAAATATTATGTGAAATCACCAAATGCTTGGAGCCAAGGATCTAGCCGTCGTGGTTTTCTTTTCTCAAACAACATAAGCATTCTTTCATTTCAAAGGTGTCCTTGTTATCGCTAAGAAGACTTAGAGAAAATTCATACCTGTGTTTGTAGATGAGACATTCTGTTGAAAGTGTGGTAACGATATTGGTAAGTTTCTGGCGTGAGAGAAAATTATTTCATGTCGGTTATATAATGTACACTATAGTTGTGTTGGTAGTATAAGTTAAGACGTTAATGAAAGGGTCTGGTCGAATTGAAAAAGGAGGGGGGAGGGGAAGGGGAAGGGGGAAGGGGAGGGGAAGGGGGAAGGGGAGAAGGAAAGGGGGGAGGAGAAGGGGAAGGGGAGGGGGAAAGGGGGAGGGGAAGGGGAAGGGGAGGGGAAAGGGGGGAGGGGAAGGGAAAGGGAAGGGGAGGGGAAGGGGAAGGAGAGGGGTAAGGGAGGAGGGGAAGGGGAAGGGGAGGGGGAAAGGGGGAAGGGGACCTCATTATACAATAAAGTACTACGATAGCCTACCTCTGACGATAAGGTAGGTGGTGTTTACCACTTTAAAATTGTTTGCTGTGACAGTGCAACGATAGAACCCCCAGTCTTCTGTCTGTACATTGTTGAGTTCTAAAGTGCCATTTGCTACTGTGTTCAGCCGTGGGTCACCTGCTTGTATGGTCTTGTGGCTTTTTTCCCAGGTTAGGGTGACTTTTCCTTGCAGCTGGCTTAAATCATGATTAGTACACCAAAGGATGACTCGATCGCCAGTGTTTACGACGAGATGCGATATATATGAGCCATATCCAAAAACTGCAAGAATCAAATGAGTCTCAAATTGGCCCCGTTAAGTAACACGCTCAGCAAGCTCACCTCAACTAATACTAAAACTAATACTTTATTTAAAGTGGAAATACGCTTAGCTTAAGAGCTAGTTTACAGGTATTCCACCTAATACCTAATGAAAACCTAACAGCTAACCTAACAGCTAACATCGCTAATATCAGTGGGTAAAATCACAAATTAAATACTGATTAAAAGCTATTTAAAACTGTTATTACAGTATTACCGCCGCAATCAAAATACTATTAAAACTAACGTTACAAATCTACTAATCCCCGAAATTTAATGATCTAATTCTAGTTACTATTTCTTTGGTGCCCACTTTTATTCTAATGTCATTTGAGAGTTCATTCCATTTATTGGCTGCAAAATATCTCCATGACTTGAGTCCATATTCGCTAGTGTTAACTTTAGGTAAAGATAAAACATATTCTTGGCGCCTGAGATTGTACTTAAATGAGCGTAAGTTAATAAGATTCCTAATTTCCCGTGGTGCTTTGTTCGATATGCTGTTAGGTATTGTCAGTAACATCTCTTGAATTCTTCGAGATTCCATGGAGGGTAGTCTTATCCTTTCCAAGAGATGCTGATAAGGTGCATGTTTATCATTATAGACATATCACAGTGCTCTTTCATTGACTTTTTCGATTTTTGCAGTGTTTCTTTTTCCGCAGTGGTGCTAAACTTGGTTGCAGTAATAAAAGTTCGGTAGTATGAACGAACGGTATAACGATTCCTTAGTTTTAAGTGGTAAAATATTTTTCAGTCACGTATCTGAGTAGTAAGCCAATCAAAACTCCAGAATTTAGCTATTTGCAGTGAAGAAGTTTTCTTCAACAAAAACTGATCACGAAGGTGACTGTGGTCCGATTTGTCAAAGGCTGGAGTTTGTGGTGTTATCATAGCGGAGTAACTTGGTCACAGGCGTTATAAGATTCATATGCTGTATCCCGCCACGCGATTAATTTTTTTCAGAGTGGTCCCGAGTACAATTTGTTAATAACCAACAGGTCTATCTCGCACCAATCAGGGTTTGTATAAAGGAAAACTGAGTTCTATTTCATATAATTTTTTAAATATTAATAGCCTCCTCAATCGTTAAAAAAACGATAAATGGATCTTTACCCATAGCAACCTCTTTCATTCATGATGCTGCATCATTGTGTATTCACTTATCTTAATCGATGGATCTTGCATTGCGACAACTGAGTTCTTTTCTACGAAATCAATTCGTTATTCTGGTTTCGTAGTCCCTAAAATCTTCCGGATATGTTAAGCATGGCGATGACAATATATCTGATTTATTAACAACCCCCCGCCAAGATTCTTGGTTGTTAAAAGAGCTTTCCGGTCAACAAAATATTAACTGTGTTCGGTGATGAATTTAAGCCAATTGCATTTTCGTCTTTGGGCAACCTCCTCTAACTCACCGGTAATTGAACTATATTTGTTTATACAATTATTATTTCAAATAATCATAGCACATCTTTTATTCGAGTATGATCTCAGCCTCAGATGTCCCAGGTTGTCAAAATTGTGCGAGTATAGCCGAAAGCGGAAATTAACTCCATCAGCTAAAATGCAAATTCGGAGTTCATCCCCGAAAAATTAACGGTTTTGTTTTGCATTTATTGATATGTAACACGAAATCTGAGTTTTATAAATTTTTCTTGGAAGCAAGGTGTATAGAAATCGCTACAGTCGGCTTAAAGTAGTTTTGATATCAGTCATGGACTGTCATGTTTGTTTTTTACCTATCTTCAATCTTTGCTCATGCACAACTAACATTTATCACGAAAATCTTGAATACGAGTCCTAACGCTAGTAAACCAGCATTCTATAAAACCTGTTCTTCTAAAAGAAAGGTGAAGTCATCGTATGAGTTGATGTTGACTTATCTCGAGGTTACTAAATAATATGAAAATTTGGCGTGTCTCAACTTTTTGCTTGTATCTATATGCAGGAGATGGAGAAATAGATAGCCAGCTGGCTAGCTAGCTAGCTAGCTAGCTAGCTAGATAGATAGATAGATAGATAGATAGATAGATAGATAGAGATAAATGGATAATCTAAACCAATTGAGATCCCGCCCAAAAATAAGTTCTCGGAAAACAAAGCGCCATAGAAGTTATTGCTAACCTTCAGTCGCCAGTTGGAAAAAAAAAATTCCCACTCGAGTCAACCATCAACTCGTGTTCTTTGTATACAGATGGTCTAGTTGCACTCATCGAACGTCTTGTTGCCCTTGAATTAACTCAACATGGGGGAATACTTGAAAATATCAAGTTTATACCATGGTTTATGCTTTGCTTCATGAACAGATCATCGCCGAATTTTTTTCAGAAATATCCGTCTACTCACAACGCAAAAATTATTCCTGTAAAATTCAAAACTTCCGAGAATCTTTTTCTGTGCAACTCGCTGGCTTTTAGGAGCTCTTTAAAATAGCGCTATGTCAATCCTTGACCGAAAAACTGAAAAAGGAATCGTATTTAGCAGCCTTGCCTGAGAGCTAAATAAAAATGAACTGAACTACACTACAGCTAGAAAGTGAATTGAAGCAAATCACCTTGATGTTGCAGTATGCATACCAGAGAGAACACCACTAGCATCTTCATCTTTGAAGTGTGAGAATATCAGTGCGTCAGTACATCCTAACTCCTTTTAGCTGGCTGAAGGGCAGGAAGCATCATCGAAGTGAAAACATCTGCTGATTCTGTAAATACGAGGGCACTTTTGACAAATATTGGGCTTACTTGTCGAATGAAATAAAACACGTAGTGCTTTTGGTCTTCAACTTCAACTGGAAGTGTGTCTGTCGACAAGCTCGGTCAGAGAGGAAATACTCCAGAGGACCACTTTTGTCAAATTAATAAATGCAATTTTAGCTTTAATTGAAGTTTTCACGAAGTTTTTCAGACAAAGGGAGCGATTTCTTTTAAAACTCGCTCATAGGGGTGTCCATTAAACATGATACATGTACATGCCGAATATTTAACAGAGAAAGGATATCAGACGTGTCATGATATCAGAATTCCTTTCAGTTCGCTTTAGTTCACTTCATTTGAATCTCTCGGCTTTGGGTTTTTAGATAAAACAAACTAAGCTTTTCACTTTCACTTCTGCGAAAGTTTAGTTTCATTAACAAAAGAATCAGGATGCAAAGAACACCAGCATGAAATTCCAATTATCTGAAAGTACGAAGCGGTAATTTCCATTTCTCATATCTTTTTTTATATTTGCCCAACGAATCAGTTTGCCTTGGGGTCTACGATCGCACCCCAATACTTTATTCTCGTTAGAAAAGAGGTCTACTCGTGGGAAAAAGGAGCCTTACGCGATTTTCGAGATTTTGGAAATATTGATGGCTGTATTATGTGTTAAAAAAAACCTTAGCGTTACTGCAACCTTCGAGATCTGACTTTATGAGTCAAAATGGAAGACAAGGGGACAAAGCTGTTTCGAAATTGAAAACATTGCTGGGTACAAATAATTTCTTGAGGTAGCTTTGGACAAACTTGTCTCCTAGAAGTGTTTCAATTGTGTTACCCTGTGTTATATGTTGTTTTATATTTGTTTTGCTAAGAGCGTGAGGGGTTGGTTGTTCATTACGTATATACGCAGATGGAATTTTCCAAGCAATTGTGCTGGCGAAAAAACTCCGGGGTTCCGGTCTAGAAAAATGATAAAAAAGGGCTCTCGCTTCACAACTGCCTTTTTCCAAACGACTGCAACCACCTTTTGTCCCTCACTTGCTCCCTTGATTGAGAGCCATGAAAAAATTACGCGCATCTGATTGGCTGAAAACGAGTGCAAATTACAAATAGAGCGCGTGCTGTCAATTTTTCGTCTGTGATGCTTTTTTCAAGTAAATTATTAACAAGTATTAGTATGATTTCTTGTGCAATTTGGTGTAAGTAAGCACTTGTAAATTTTTCGAAGACACCAACATTACACGAGCCCTTAGGGCCAAATTGCGCGAGAAATCATGTTATTACCTATATTGATAACCCACGGATGTCGGGGGGACACGAGAAACTTTTGTAAATCACATGTCAGTGATTTAATAAAATAAATTCAATTTTCTGTGGGTTTCTCGGTGAAATAAACGATAGTTTTTTGAACAATTAGGGCACTCGTGGTATGGCAGTTATTTTATGATATAAGGTAGGCTTAACAAAAAGTTTCTCTAAAGTAACCAAAAGAACAAAACGAAAATAACAACCCTGTTTATTTCTATTATTGGTTTATCTTTAAATTTTCTGAGTTAATTAAATTGTCACCCAATTCTGCCGTTTAATTTTGAGTCTGCTCGAGTCCTTCTTATTTGTGAGGTCATGAAATCCTTCTTGTCGACTTGCATTAATCTTTTTGTCATTAGAAACTGCAATGTGAATCAGAAGTAGAAATATCAGCGATTGGGAAGTTCAGTAGTTTGCATTTGAGACAAGTGCGCATAAACCAGAAAGTAAACATGGCAACAAAAACCAAATGCAAGCATTTTTTCGATCCCACCTCTTATATGGAACACAAGCCTGGTGTGTAAATGGAGAATGTATCAGAAATCTAGAGACTTGTTAAAAGGAACTGTGAAGGTAAACGATTACAGGTGGATAGAAAAACTTTGTGACTAACGACACAGAAGCTGCCTTCAGAAGCTGCCTATGGGAAAAAAATTAGTGACACCCCAGTCTTCTAGAGGCCCTTCTCACTTCTCCCACAAAAATTAATGTGAAAATAACTAATTTCTTGGGGGTATTATTAGCTTAGGTATCATTCAGCAGCATTCGAGTTATCAAAGAAAAAATAAAGTTTCCTTATGAGCTAAAACCGCGAATTTTTTTCAACTTGAGTGAAAAAAAAAAAAACAAACAAAAAAAACAACTAAATTTGACAGCAATGATAATCATTACCCACCTGCGATTTGTGTTTGCGCAAGAGTAGATCTTCTTAATTCATGTCTACTGCGCAGGTCTGAATTTTCCTTTGGATACATGGCCTTACACAACGTAGTGACTATAGATTCTCTGAACTAATGGAGGTAGTAGAAAGAAGTTGATTAATCCCAACGATGAAAAACGTACAGGTATGCTTTCTGATGACTTTTCTTTCAAAAGAATTTCCAAAGATTTAGCATGTACAGAAACCAAGGACATGTAGCTCTCTGCTCACATACCATTTTAAACATAGAATCTTTGAACTAGCGGTAAGTTTGAAGAATTTCATTGACTCAAACGATTTGAATGAATGCTTCTAACTGAAATATATGTCAGTGAAATTTTCACGCTCTTAACACAACAGATGGACACAACTTACCGCATCGTCTAAGATGCAAAAATTGAGAAAGATGAATAATCCTTGAAGCGAGTTCAATATGGTGAAAATGTAATGGAAAACAACTGTGGAAGAAATGAACGTCAGAAAGCCAAATGACCACGTGACTCCCAGTAAAGGCAGTAGCATGGCAGAGCGTCGTAACCAAGCCTTCACGTGCTTGACACGTGTCATACTTTCCTTGAACCTTGAAGCTCTGTTTATACGATGTAGTAAGACAATTAACAAAATCGAGTTGATCTGAAAAACAGAGCAGAAACCTGTTTTATGATTTCTTGTCTATTATCATTTGTTAACTTTTTGAAATCAGAGGTGACACATCATGAGCGCTCGGATCATGTGATCAGTGACCCATCGCGTTTTAGGACGGATTAATCAGTTTGAAAAACAACTGTTTGCTTGCGTCGGTAGGAAAGCAAACCATTTACATGACTGAAAATTTGAAATTCTTAAAGGAAATTACTAAGCCATAGTAGATTTAACAAAATTTGAAGTCTGAAAAGTGAGCCATTTGGAAAAAGTACTTTTCTCGGACAATTAATAAGAAGGAAAGATAAAAAAGCGTCAAATGAAGACCATATATTTGTACGCGGACATTCAAAGCTATCTTTGGCTTTTTTGTAACAACAATTTAGATCTTTCATCTTGACTCAAACTTTAAATGGATGTTTTCTTCGTTACGAACATTCTTTACATTATCATTCTTTGCCCATCGTATTTCCTGGTCTAGGTTAGGACCAATTCTGTCAGGTGATGCGTTTCGACCAATCGCATACCAGTAAAAATGCTTGATGGGTGATGAAATAAATTCTTTAAACAAAACTCCACTCACCAGCACGATTATCGCAACTGGGGCAACGAAGGTCCAGTAAATGATCCCATACTCGTTTGGAAGCCAGCAGTTATCGGCTGCGTAATTCTCTGTACCAGTCAAAACCAATGACACGGCCACAATTGGCAGAGGGAAAACTGGAAGAAAAAATGAAATAAATATTAAGCTACGATCGTGTTCTCGTGCATAGGCTGCTTGACTTATCAGCTGACGAGGATCTTCGAGCTCAGGCCATTTCGAGGTATTCATTTAAGAAAAGTCCAACAAATATCCACATTGCTTTTACGTGATCCGCGATATCTGACTGTGATTGATTACATATAATCAACCACTGTTTCGACGACACCCGACAAGACTCGAGGTCGCAAAGTTATAATTAAACAGCTGATTTCTCTTACCCCATCCAAAAGCGTAGATCCATTTCATCCTTGACTTAAGATTGTTTTGCGTCTCAACTTTGATGATCAGGAAATATAAGATGACAGCATGACCCAACATCCATGAAAATACACATAACAGGAAATAATGGAGACATACTGCAGTGACTGTACATAACATCTACGGACAAAACAAGAGATCAAGTTTTTAACGATGCCTGGTCGGAGAACGCGGGGATCTAGGGGCTAGCACGCTGAACTCCGAGTAAGGAGATCTGGGTTCGATATCTGGCTGGGTCTTGGTGTTGTTTGCAAGATAGAAACTTTGCTCTCACGGTTACTCTATCAACTCATGAGTGTAGATGGCTACCGGTGAAATGACAAGGAAACTTGACGAACTACTGGATTTAAACAGACGATATTCAGATTTAATCAATTTTGTGATAAGTTAGGGTGGCTCTGAACCTGCTCCACATATATTGCACAACTTTGCCAAAAGGTGACAAAAAATGGTGGTCACTGAGCTCGATTTTGAGTTACACGCACGCTGAGTGTATGAATAAAATTATGGGTGTCTTAAACGAGCTGTAGTATTAAAATGGCAACCTTCTGTGTCGAAAAGAGCTTATTGAGAAATGATTAGGTGGAGAGTGTGAAGGTAAAAGATAACGTACTGAAAAACCTCCTGTAGCCATACCAATGTAAAAACACATCAACAGATTTGTCCCATATCTTATAATCACCTCTATGTTTTCTGCATATCCAGCTAAGATGATAAAAAGACAAGAAGCAGCAATGGCCATACAAAGGTTAAGTAGCATTATGACTCGAATACTCTTTACTTGTTTCCAGCACAACACAATCACTGTAAAGGTCAGCAAAAGGAACAGCAGAGAGCATGCGCAGCCTATCGTGGAAATGTATTCAAGGTAATGTTGATGTTCAGCGGCTTGAACCTAAAAGGGAAAGTAGGTAAACATATTTTATTCAAGATTATACATGACAGCGTGCATGGTAAACAGATATGTCGATCGCAATACGTCATATTTAGTTTTTGCCCTACCCGCCCGTTACTGGGTTTGGTTTTGTATGGGCCATGTGGTCTAAGCTTGTTGTTTACGTTTCGTTTTCGTTTTATGTCACGTTTCCATCCGGTCTACAAATCCTTCAAACCAGGTCTTACGATTAAGACCAAGCTAGACCAGATCGTCTGGTCAGATCACTATTTCGAATCGGATCATACGAATCAAAATGTACAAATTGAAACACATTGAATGCAGTCAAAGGATCAAGTCGAACATTTATTCGACAAGATAGGTCTGTGGTGAATCTCTCGAGAAAAAAATGCGTAGCTAAAGAGAACTTAGAGCCTCTCTTTAAAGATGATACGATGAGCAGTAGTGCGCCTGTAGTTTATTAGTTTTAAGTAGCAAAAGAAGGTCACGTGCTCGTATTGTAAGGAAACAAAAGCGATGGAACCAAAACGGGATCCTAGAAGCTTCTTTTCAATGTTTTACGGTGTTTTACCTTCGTTTGAAGGTTTCTTTAAATAGTTGGAGTGACCTGTTACATTTTTAATTCAATTACAGGGCACTGAGAGTTATTTTCAAACATTTGTATTGCTGTGTTTGTATTGATACATGTTGAGATTAAACAGGGAAAATGTATGAAAAAACATTTAATCGTTTAACTTCATGTCAGACTATTATTAACCTGAAATTTGGTTGATTGTCTTTTCAAGAGTTGAAACTCGGAAATATCTCCAGGGGACATCAGGGACAAAATCATTTTGAGCAGAGAAATACAGAAAAGACGCCTGGAAGCGTTAACGTGGGAAACGTTGGTTGTTACCCACAGTCAATTTGGTTATAGGTGGAAAAAGAAATTAATTTAACGTTGACTTCGTTCTAGCCTCCTGAGCAGACCCCCCTTGAACCAGTTAAGCAAGCTTTTCTCTCGACGAATGAAAAGGTGCTTACTCGGTATAGCATTATACAGAATTTTGTTGTTTGTACTGTGTCAACAAACAATGACGTGAGGACCTACTTTAAAAAGCTGGCATGTGAAGCATGAAAAACGTAAAATAAAGACAAGAAAAAAAATTGAACAACACAGGTGAGTATTTGCGGTCTCCCACTCAAGACATCAACCGTGGCCAGTTACCCTACATGAGATAACGATGACGACAGAACTCGACCGAATTTTAGACGTGATCTATCTGTAGTATCCCATGTACTCACCGGCTTGTTGTTCACTAAGACAGCGAAGATGGTCAAGTGATCACACTCGCACGTTGTAACATTAGAATTTGATTCGTGTTTCACGCGTGTACAACCACGTGTCAACCATGTTCGTCGCGATTGGCCGATCTCCCAGAAGACGCATTTTCCAATCAATTTACGGCTCTGCAATTCATGTCATAAAATTGCACATAAGACACTTCAAATCACGGCTGATGACTTTGATTTATTAGAACATAGCTAGGAGAACCGTGCTATCAAATTCATTATACGTAAGCGTGCTCAAAATCCCGATAGTGCACGCTGATAGCGTCATCAAATCGCTTCGCCAGAAATTTTTTTTTCGCGCGAGCGGCCATTTCTAGCGCGGGGAAAAATAATATATTTCGCGACAATAATGGATACAAACAGAAACTCAGCTTACTAGTCTGAAAACGAAGACAATGCTTCGACCTTTTCCCTTGGCTAGAGTTTTTAAATGAGGCAGAAAAAGAGAAAAACAACGGAAAAGGAGACTCGGCATCAGCGCCGTCACGATTCGCTTCAACTGATATTGTTGTCCGTTTTTCGCATCGGATTTGATGCACAATTCCACCGGCTATGTTCTAAAACAATTGGTTCATGCTTTCAGCTGTGCACTATCGAGTTATGGAGCACGTGGGAAGTTTGGAGAATACTCAAGAAGCTAGAGTTGCCCTCGGCTATCGCCTCGGGAAACTCTTACGCTTCTTTCGTGCTCTCCAAACTTCCCGCGCACTCCAGAACTCGATAGTGCACGTTAAAGCTGAACCAATTTTTAATTATAATTTTTTTAATTCTCAGTGCTTATACTGTCCATACCTGGTTGTAATGTTTGAAAACCAGTTTAACTGGTTTGGCCAGTGGGAAATTTGGGCGTGGTAAGACTGTAGCTGAAATGATACTCGAACCATTTGTCTGTGACTTTCCCCCTTCCTTCTGTTCCTCACCAGATCCCTCCTCCGCAAGTCTGAACACATTATGAAGTGTTTTGTAGACAATGGTCGACACACGACTTCCTGGGGCGTCTGAAAACACTGACCTAGGAGCGAAAAATGTCGCTCCGTGCTGAGTGAAGTTCACATGGAGCTGGAAATAGAAATAAAAGAATATGTATGGTTGGACCAATTTTGAATCAAGTATCGAAATTAGTCTGGGATTGCATTGGTTTTGCTTTACTGCGCTCGGTGATTGGTCCAGAAAACTCGCACCCCTCTTTCAATCAATCAGATATAAAAGTAAAACCAGTCACCAATTGATTGCCCGCGTTTTTTGCGCGCTTTAGGCGGTTTTTTGTTTTACTTTGAGTTCTCAATCGAGCTAACCGCTCAATTGGTGAGAGCGCTGGACCGTTGTGCGGGAGGTCGAGTGTTCGAGCCCTGGCCGGACCAACACTTATGGTCTTAAAATAAGTGAAGAGAATGTGCTACCTTTCTATAATATCAACAATTGGACAGACATTCTAGTCTTCTCGGATAAGGACGAATAAACCGTAGATCCCGTCTCCTGCATCTTTAATTAGATAATTTGATTGGATAGGGGACGTTAAAGAACGCACATCACGAGATTACTGTGATGTGGTCTGGCCTGGTTACTGGGAATTGAGGGGAGGGGGCATCTGTGAATAATTCGCCTTTTTTTTATTTTAAACTGCCTCTGGGAGTCTGGTAAAGTCCCCCGCACATTATTGTAAAGCGTATTTGATCATATCCACATGTTAATTTGCGCTATATATATATTCATTCATTCATCCATTCCCTCCTCAAGTTATTTTTTCTTTCTTCTGATTGGCTGTTGTGACTGCTTTGGTTTTGATTTTGCGACACCCAGTCGATTAACACTCTCCATGCGAAAGACAAGAAGCCAATGAATAAAGGTGGTAAGTTGCTCAAGAAACTGGTGCTGCGTCGGTGGGGATAACTAGGTAATTTGGCAATATCAACTAACTTGAAATTGTAAATTGGCCACCGTAAAGAGCAAAAAGCTGACGTTTCGAGCGTTAGCCCCTCGATGGCCAATTTATAATTTCAACTTAGTTGATATTACCAAATTGTAAGATAAGAAGCGCTTGTTAAGGAAACAGTACACTGGATTTGCGCGAGAAGTGATTCTTTTACAGTTCGGCTCATGGCCATTTCTTGAAGGTCAGTGATAATGCGTTCAAGCAAGGAATGATACTGAAAGTGGCCGGAAAAACAGAGAACAAACCAAAACTATGCAGCTGACTCACCGTTTCATTCCGGTTTGAACGATCAACTCTGAAAGCAATGTTTCTTGATAAAAGGACGAAGGAAGTGGAATTGATTGAACCACCAAGCTGACTGCTTACTTGAAAACCAAACTCATCCATCGTCTTTAGTAGTACATCGATGATGTTTTCACGATTCTTAACATGTATTAAGTATCAAAGAACATGGCGGTAAGCATTGTAAACTTAGTATAAGTTAAAGGCTGTGCTCTTTGCATAGCAGTCTTGTTGGTATCATGATGTTGTTCGTTGTAGTGTTTGTGTAATTTTCCTTTAAAACAGTTATCTTTTTTTAGCTTGGGCTATGACTAATACAACATCTGATTGTTTTTAGTCACATAATTGCAAAATAAGGACAGTGACATTGTTTAAAAATACTACAAGGTGGGTCTTTACCGAAGAGTCTTTCTCCACAGTCAGTCTGTCGGTTAGCCATTCAGTCAGCCTGTCAGCCATTCAGTCAGTCTGTCAGCCATTCAGTCATTCTGTCAGCCATTCAGTCATTCTGTCAGCTATTCAGTCAGTCTGTCAGCCATTCAGTCAGCCTGTCAGCCATTCAGTCAGCCTGTCAGCCATTCAGTCAGCCTGTCAGCTATTCAGTCAGTCTGTCAGCCATTCAGTCATTCTGTCAGCCATTCGGTCATTCTGTCAGCCATTCGGTCATTCTGTCAGCCATTCAGTCAGTCTCTCAGTCAGTTAGTCACTTCGGCAGTCAACCATTTAGTCAACCAGTCATTTAGACGGTCGGTTGTTCAATTAGCCTGACGTTCAGTAATTAAATTAATAAAGGGAGACCATCATGAGATCTAGCGAATTCCAACGGCTTTACCTTCAATAACGTTGACCACGTTTCTGCATTTTTATCTTCCAATAAATTACTCGCCACTTCCAAGATGTTACGTTGCTCAGCTGGTGTGGTAATTGCCGTGTTGTTCTCCAAGGAGTTGTACGTCACTAGTTTTTCAAGTATATCTACGGATGAGGAGAGCTCGTTTGCGTTAAGGTTGAGCTCGTTCCCAGGCTTTGTCAGGTTTGTAAGTTCGGTAAGGACCGAACTAATGTTGGTGGTCTTGTCGCCGATTAAAATAGCCTCAACCTGAGTGTGAGACAGCTGATATTACCAAGGGGATAGCAAGGCACAAAATACGAACACGTAAATACAACATCATTAAACGTAAGAATAGCCCTTGTAGTAGATGGAGCAGCTGATGAAATTGCCAAATAAAATAAAAATCAAACATTAAATGCAAAATTGATCCCGTAAACTAGATTTTCTGTTGTTAACATTATTAGCAGTCCCAGTGAATGAAGAAAGCGACGAAATTTCTTTTAAGGTTAACAAAGAGGAAATAAGTTTTGGGTCCAACCATGGCAGAATTGTTCTTTTCAAGTGTTTTTTTTTTCCAGAACAAATTGCGTTCCGACCTCAAGCATTATATGTTTTTAAATTTTATTTTCAATGAATAGAGAATAGGCCATTTCCGAATTACCTTTGGTCTCTTTCTCAAAACGAGGCCTGATGTTTAACCGCTCGGATGAAAATGAGTTTAATTTGCACTTAAATGAACACTTCTTGTTATATGAAAGGATGAGCTCAAGGATTTTCCAGAGGTAATTCGGAAACAGGCAAATCTTTTGCAAATACTTAATGATTAATGTAAATCAAATACCTGCAGTTGTAGACCAGAAATCACATTTGAAGTTGGCCGCTTCGTTGTCACGATCCCTGTGGTATACGAAGCAATGCTCAAGCTGCTCGGCGTGACACTTCCTATCGTGACACTACTTGTCGTGACGCTGTTTGTGGTAACGAGATAAGCAAGTCTACTAGTACTTGTTGTAATGCCCGTCTGGGCAATTTTTGCAACGCTACCCGTAGATGTAGCACTGTTGGGTGGATCGTTCCCTTTTTGAAACAAACGAAAAATATCTCTTGTCAGCTACACGATTACCTGTGCTTCTGGCGTAATGTTTCAAGATGCACACTTTTCGACACAGTTTCTCTAAGTACCTCTTAAGCCTTCCGTCAGACACAGCGTATACGAGGTAACATGTTGACCTGCCTATCAAATTGTTTCCCCGTTGCGCAGAATGCTCCCAATAGAGCATTCTGCGCAATACGTTCGTTGATGAACTTTCCGGAAATGTGCGGCCCAAAAAGCGTACAATTTATCAGGTCAGTGGTATATAAAAGGGACATAAGTGTTTTTAATTCTTCAAGCATTTTACTCAAAGGAAGCTATTTTTCATCGTCAAGTGTTATCGAGCAGTGTCGAGTTACATTTTCGGATTTGAATTTTCGTTTTTTGAATTCCGTTTTTCTGGACATTTCATGCCCTTGAATATCTTCTTGAAGGACTGCTTGGTAAGTATCCTCAGGAACCATATATTATTATCGCCTGGGGGAGGGGTGTGAAAAGATTTTTTTTTGGGGGGGGAACACAGGGTTTTCGGGGGAAAAGGAAGGAGAATCAGTTGTTGTCAATGAGGAGAAAGGGGGGGAGGCAATTGAAAATTGACTTCCAACGAGGGGGGGGGAGATAATTGGAAAATTAAAGAGCCTTATGGGGGATTAGGTAAATTTTAACTTGACAAAACTAAAAACCTCCGACCCTTCCCCTCCGGCGATAATAAATGATGGATCTGTTAGCGCCATATTTTCTGGAGAGTTGCTTGGCAAGTATCCTTGTATCCTTAAGTTAAATACTTTCAACGTCTAAATTAAATGAAGAATGATTTACAACACTGCTAATTGACCACTGACCTGTGACAAACAGTGTCGTACTACTAGTGCTTTGGAAGTTGTCTGCTGTAACGTTACACGTGTATCGTCCAGCGTCCTTTTGTCGCACTGGATCAAGTAACAGGGTGCCATTCCCTGCTACATTCAATCTTGGATCGTCATTTGGTATAGTCACGCCGTCTTTCCCCCAAGTTAAATCGATGTTTCCTTGAAGCTGGTCTAGCTTTCTGTCAACACAATCAAGGACACGTCGATCGCCATTACTCACAGAAAATGACTTTACACTGTTAAGGATTTCCTGTCCGTAAACTGAAATAAAAATATGGATGAGAGCCAATTTAGTCATGAAATAGGCTACACAATCATTTTAACTGGAAGTCAGTCATTTAAGCCAACTCGTAAGTCATTCAGTCAGTCAGTCAGTCAGTCAGTTAGCCAGTCAATCAGTCAGTCAGTCAGTCGGTCAGTTAGCCAGTCAATCAATCAGTCAGTCAGTCAATCAGTTAGTCAGTCAGTCAGTCAGTCAGTCAGAAAGTCAGTTAGAGACGTCAGTAATACAGTCGTTTAGTGGTCAGCTTATCAGACAAAACGCTGATTCAGCGAGTCAGCGAGTCAGCAAGCCAAAGAATACCATCTGGTGTCTACGGTAGAGAATGATATCAAGTACAGCGCCAAAGAATGCCATCTGGTGTCTACGGTAGAGAATGATATCAAGTACAGGCTCCGGTTGTTCGAAGGGTGGGTAACACTAACCACTAGATAAATCTCTGTCCATTGGTAGCGCAATGAGTCAGTAAATTGGTGAGTGAGTGAGTCACGCAATAAACTGATTCGATATAGATTACCTATGTTACATAACACTAAAAAAAGAACTTTGATAGAATTTTTAATACAAAAGTGGTATCAACGAGTGAAATACCTCTATCTTCTAGGAAAAAAATTAAAAAAAAAATCATCTGTCCTAGCGCTTATTAAACTTGTGAAGGGAATGACAAGTAGTGTTAGGATCTTTCAAGAGCATCGAGAAAGAGAGAGAACTGGCGGAGGCGGTGTAATTAAATTTTCAACTGAAATACCTGCTCATAGTTAAAACTGGAGAAAAAGCCCAGCGTACCAGCATTTTTTTTCATAAAAAATTCCTAGCTGTCCGCCTCTTCTGTTTTTGTTAGGGAGGTGATATGTTTATGAGGGATTAAGCGAACGGCATCTTCAGCGAGGAGTTGAATTTGACATGCATGTTAAACTGCAAAGGGCAAATGTGATATAACAGGAGAAACAGTGACGGATATTACTTCAACTGAAGTAAATTAAAGTATGAAACATACCGTTAGTTCCAGAATAAATTTGTAACCCGAAAAATAAGACGCTCAGCAAGAAATTCATGACACAGAAAGGTTTGTGTCTTTCCACATGTATTGCACTTGTATTAATTGGACGAATAATGACCTTTTCGCATGAAATATTCAAAAATGGTTATGCAACAGTTTGCTTAGTTTAAGGACCATTAAACTGACTTTGTTTTAGCACAATTCGGTTCTATGGCCATTTGATGCTGATGTTTACGCGATGTTTTTTCAAATCATTTTGTCAAAACAGAGGATTTACGGGGAAAGGAACACTCACTGTGGTTATTAAGCGTAATGGCTTGGGAAAGAAATGGAAATTAAATTAGTTAACATTTGCATATCTAAAACCTTGAAAAGCTCTGCAGCATTTTATGTCACTAATTTTATTGAACATATGTTTTTCACTCGGCGCTTGTAATGTAAATTTTATTTCAATGTAGCCATCAGTGCTTATCGCCTAAGAAAGCAACAGAAAAATTAATGAAAATTTTCATATCGTCGCCTGAAAAAAAAACAGTTGCAAAATTGTTCCTCGAAGAACTACCTGATAAACGAAATCGTTTTAATTTTTCAAGTTATTTCGAAACCACTCCTCAATGATAGTGAGTAAAAGTTTATATGGGTTTTAACACTTGAAGCTCCAAACACGAGATCGTTAAAAATATCGCCTCTGGAACTGTTACTAACAATAGAACATCCATGGAATTGATAAAAGAATTGTGTAATTTAAGCAAACACGAAACGCTTGCCTTTGTTTAGATAGAGAGCCAGTAATTTTTCTTGAAAATATCTTTCAATTCGAGTTCATTTATTGAAAATAGCCGAAATGAGTATTTTTATTTTCATTCAGTTCAAAGATCATTACTCTCTTCCAGCTGGAGGTTAGCTTGTGATAACTACATATGTTTAGCCGGAGAGGCATCAAAATATAAATACAAAAGAAAATTGTCTTTCAAAAATCATGCCATACGAGTGGTGCAAGCAGCTGGCCCTTCAAAGATTTCGACGGAAAATCTTTCTGTGTGGAAATCTTAAACAAAAAAATAAGAACGAAATTTGAAAATCTATTCCGAACAACCTCCAAAGTGGCCCAGACTAAAGTTCAATTTGAAGAATTAACAATGTTCAAGAAAGCTATAATTTACCTGAAGGAGAGGACTCATTATGTAAAAAACCTGTTTTTAGCTGTTTTGAATCTCTGTGTTTAAGGTTACCCGAATTAAGCGGTTTAATGTAACTTCTTAACATCAAGTTTTGAGCAAAGTTATTAAATTTTTGAGGAGACTAGAGGGACTTATAAAACACCAGGGAATAACACTAAAGTATGTGAAAAAAATCCGACATTCAAAGTAATGCGGTCAAGTTTTAAGGTTACGGTGTTGCACAATGTGGATGGCTCATTAGCGGCTAGAAAAGCCACATTATTTGTTTAATTCTCGAAGAAAACCGAAAGAGGAAATGCATGTAGCTAGCTTGCACATGCGTTATAAGTTCAGCATTTTCTTTTTTCATAAAACGTTTTCCCAAATATTCTTTTGCTAATAAGCGCCGAAACACTGAAACCGTAGTTCTCGATGACAGCCAAAACAGCTAAAAAGCCATCGACGAATTTAAAGATTTTTTTTATCTCGAGTCTTAGTATTGAATATTGATCTTTTCCCGTCATAGGCTTTTTAAATGGGTCACGGCTTTCGTCACGACCCACGGAACAAAAATCGAAATATTCAGCCGCGTTGACCAAAATAGGCCAGAATTGTGAAGATATTGGAAACTTCGAAAACTGCTTCCTGTTCCTCTTAACGAGATTAAGACCCTCTTAGTACGGCAGATGGAGCTACATCAGAGGAGCTTCGTACCGACATCAATAACACAAGATACTTACGCCATAAAAGTTACGTTTACACTATTTGTTTCTTTTTTTGAATGAATATGTTGGACTGCTACTCAGAGACGCAGAGGACGAAAGCAATCTCCTTAAAAAAAAATAGTTTGAGGAAATTCCTTAAATTATTTTCACTTAGCTGAATGGCTCGCTAAGAAAGTTTATCATTATCTCCTGTTTTGGAGAACCAAAGTTTTCAAATTCTATGCAATAATTTTCGGTGTGAAATTTTTGACATAAATGAGGATTTGATTACTAAATGTCTCGTCAAAATTCTACATATCAATAGGAATTATAGGTTTAAAACTGTCGCTGGTGAATTTTAGTACATTCGACGCCTCGCGGATAAATAAATGCTCCATTATATCACATCAAATTTTCAATGAAACTTCTCTTTAAAAGTCTCTAAAAAAGAGTGTGATTGACTCCCACTCGGGTTATTGAAACCGGTACAGAAACTGTTCCCAAAACAACTCTCTTCCCCCAAAATTCTCCTTCTTAGTTTTCTCTGAGGAGACAAGCTACTAACCCCATTTTCTGAGGAAACAATAACAGAAAGTATACAAAACTATATAATGGTTTTTAAAAACAAAAGGTTTCCTTGATGACCCCCTGAGGGGTTTTGACATTATACATATGCGTTTCAGTCAAATTCATTCATGCAAAAAATGAAATTTTTTCTTCTTGTGGTCAAGAGTTTGTGGCTTGGGGGATCTTTTTGACCCAAGAATATAAATTTAGGGTATAGTAATCAGGTTGGAACATCTCGCAGCTTTACAAAGTGTGTCATTTGATTGACAGATTTGTTACGCTTTTCACGGTCATATTTGGCCGCGTTAGGGGGAGTACGAGTGTAGGATTGCTACCAGTTGAACTTTACCGGAGTACTCTAAGGAAGCGCTTTACCGTATGGGACATATAAAATTTGAAATCCAAGAAAGCCTCTTAGTACAAATGCTCTTTTGAAAGCATCTGTACCAAGAGGCTTTCTTGGTTTTCAAAACCCAAGGTTGAAAATGATGAAACGGTGCGTTCTGGGTAACGACAGATTTCCTAAAATTATCATGACGATTCAATTATCCTTAGAAAACATAGTCACAGGAAAATATCAATATCATGGTTAATTGTCTGAGTAATTACAGTCGATTCATGGTTTCCTTTTGCCGCTGGCAACAGAAACCGAGGTCATTAATAACGCATCATTACATTTGATGATCATTCGCAAGTTATTGTCCAGTGCTGCTTAAACTTAGCGTGGGGTACGCGACAAAACTTAAAACCGCTCAAAAATAAGAATAAGATGAATAATAAATTTAAATGACTAAAAAAAATCGTCACGTTTACAATTTAGTGTTAAACAATACTGTCAAATGCAAAGATGATCGCCTCCACGACCCTGTTGGTGCAAAAGTAAAAAAAAAAAATATCTGCACTCGGACCGTGATGAACATGACAGAAGATCGTGAAACAGTGACAGATCTTACATTTAAATCAAACTCCATTCAAGATTGGCCGATTTATTGCCATCATATGTTCATCTTATGTTCATGGCGAGATTTGAAATAGATCTCTCTTTGTGATCCATCAAGTGTACATTGTGTTTAAACAAACGATTTGCCTACTCTGTGATGTCCCAGAATTGAGATGTTTTGGATTTCGTAAACACGCTCAGTGTTCTTCAACATTGCTGAAGTTAAAGATATCGGGTTTCGAAAAAGTGTGCCAACAATAAATCTGTACAGCCGTGAAACGGGATTGTTTAAACCCTAACAAACAAATTTGTTATCTTTAACGGGTTAGATCTTTCAAACATGGATTTCATAAAACAAAGCAAATTACCTTTACACTGTATTGCACACATCAAAATGATCACAGCTAACACCAACATCTCTGTGGTAAACCGGTGAACGTCGAGTAACAAACTGTCCGAATAGCTGGGTGGCCCGAACAGAAAGCTTCATGAATTTGCATAGATCTATTTTAGTTTATTACACCTAACACATGACACTACAGTGCATGAAAAATGACCTCTTCTGCTATTGCAATATACTTCAAATGTCTTCTCGGATATTGGACCTATTTTCACAGATAAGGAAAACAAAGAAGTTCAATTGATGATTGTACAGCTTGTTGGTGTTGCTGTTGTCAGTCGAACAGAACACACGGCTTAAGACATTCTTGCTATTAAACGAGCATTTATACAGTCATAAATTCAAAGAAGAAAAAAGATAGACTAAAGCTTTCAATTTTTAGACAGAAAAAATATCGTAGCTAGGTAATATCCATTTTAGGCGTGAATTTGTGAAGCCCTCATTAAAAAATGTAAGTGGCAAGATGTTTATGTTCTACATTACAATAACAATGACTGTCAGAAATTTTGAAGTCTATCGTGCAAATACGCTCAGCTGTTTTAGTGACCTATCGCAAACCAGACTTTCTCAAGAGCTTCAACACAACGGTTTACTAGTTGGTTGACATAGATGATAGTTCTGAAATCTTTATTACGTTAGATGTGTCACCGCCTTAATGTTGGTTGGTTACAGTAACGAGGCCCCGAATATGATTGGCATCCACTCTTCCAAACGTTCCGTCGACCAAGCCAGTCTGGGTGTCTAGTTCAGGGATCTGGGACAGGCATCACAAATTGGGTTGTAGAATTCCAAAGTTTGCGCGGTCTTCAAGAAGGTGAGAAAACTGCTCGAAAATTGCGCCTAACCTTTAACGAGCTATTAACGATCAACCCGAGAAATGTTGAAAACAACAGTCAGTAATCAAAATTTTTCTGTTGATGGTCATACTATTAAGAGAATGGGAGAAATACGGCTTTTAGGAGTTCAAATCGACGAAAAATTGAGTTTTACTAGTCATATCAGTGATCTATGCTCTAAGGCCAGTCAAAAAGTAGGGGTCCTAGTGCGGCTACGCAATTTGATACCCTGTAATGTTAAACCATCACTTTACAGGTCTTCAATTCTGCCCCATCTAACCTACTGTCATTTAGTATGGCACTTTTGTAATGCATCGGATCGGAGAAAGCTTGAGCGGATTCAGGAGCGAGCACTTAGGGCGGTGTACAAAACTAGATCAGCGTCCTATCAAGAACTGCTAAGTCGCGCCAAACTACCGACGTTGAACAATCGGCGCCTACAAGACATTGCCACTTTGATGTTTAAAGTTAAGCACAGTCTCGTACCTGAGAATGTTTCTGACTTATTTAATATAAAGAACACTCAATATAATTTACGGAAGTGTGACTTTGAACTGCCAAGATTCGAAACTATAAGATTTGGTAGGAATTCTAGTAAATATATGGGACCTCTCATCTGGTCGAAGTTACCAAGACACCTAAGAACGATAGAAACTCTAAATTCGTTCAAGAAGAACATACGAAAAGTCGACCTTTCAACTCTCGTTGAAATTTAAAACTTAACTAAATAACTTTATAATCTTTTAATTATCTACTGTTAAACTCATCGGCACTGATGAGCTTGGAGGAAGGTGCCGTAGCACTGTGGC
The DNA here is from genome assembly GCF_964205215.1 of Stylophora pistillata. Classification (NCBI taxonomy): domain Eukaryota; kingdom Metazoa; phylum Cnidaria; class Anthozoa; order Scleractinia; family Pocilloporidae; genus Stylophora; species Stylophora pistillata. The sequence goes on along the minus strand of NC_142521.1, from coordinate 29,615,801 downwards.
AGTCGCGCTGACTACCCACAGCAGGGAGGTTACCATGGCGACACAACCTCGGTCCACCCCCCTGGCACCTGTCACACTGACAACTCAGTGGAATTGTTTTATACTTACCTGCTCTTGGCCCGCCATAGAGGAGGGAGGGTGGGAGCACAAGAGGCGGCTCACGTTAGGATCCGCGACGATCTCAAAACGTACTGAAAACCTCGTGACCCTGCAATTGCAAAGGGGGCGCCCCGCAGCATGTCCTCCGCTGACCATCACGCCTTGATTTTAACCTTGCCTAAATTTCATTTAGCCTCATTTAAACTCATCGGCACTGATGAGCTTGGAGGAAGGTGCCGTAGCACTGTGGCAGTCGCGCTGACTACCCACAGCAGGGAGGTTACCATGGCGACACAACCTCGGTCCACCCCCACAATGGTGCTTGAAACAAGAGGGACCGGGGTTGAGCCATGGTACCTCCCACCCAAGGCTCCACCAAGCACCATTCCCCCTACCTTTGCTTATTCACTGATATGGCACATACCGGTAGTCACGACAACTGCTGTGACAAGCTAGCCAAGACATCTGCCGGTGTCCGTATGTACATCTGATATGCATTACTCGACCATCTACCAAGTGTCTGAATCAGATGGTCTGGAATCCCATTGCGAGCTGCAACAGTGGCTGCCCCAATCCTGAAGCTGTGGCTCGAAAACTTCCCAGGGATGCCCGCCGTCTCCATAATGGTGCTCAACCACTTGTTGAGTAGGGGTCGAGACAATGGTTCTCCCGATTGGAGCCTGAACAGAGGGCCAGGTGCGTTTCCCCTACGGGACAAGTACGATAACACTGCCTGTAACGCGCACAAGGGCGGAGATCCCTTGCCAATGTGAAGGGTTGCCCCATTTCTGAAAGGGTCTGTTTTTGAGGCTTTAATGAAGACTTGTAGGCATGTTGGGTCTAGGGATGCGTCTACGGCCAGATCCTTCACCTGTAGGTGCACCGAGGGGGAAAACTTGGATGAGGAGGGAACTGTGAATTCCGAGGCTCTTAGGAAACCGAAGTATGCCAAGGAACAGGCCGCCCAGAACATGCAATGGTCAAAATTGTGTAGGTCCAACGATTTGACAATCACCATCATGAGCTGGTCTGTGATTGGCAGACGTTCACGTTTGACTACGCCCTGGGATCGCTTGATCCCCCGAAGAACTCGCTGTAGGCGCAGGCAATTTAACAAAGGGTCATTGAAGCCCTGCTCAATCTGAAGGGCACGCACAGCAGACAAATAAACGGTGATTGAAGAGTACTGAATGGATCCGGCCAGGTGGGACACAAACAGACACAAGGTCCACTCGTCAACTGGGCAGGGAGACCCAGAGGGTTGGAGCTTACCCAGTTGCTGGCAGAACTCTATGAACCTTTTTTGACCAGAAGCGTAGGAACGTCGTGTGGATGGAGCTAGGCCTTCTTGGAAGAAATGCATGCACTTGGATTCTAGAGAGCTGACGTCAAGTCGCATATCACCTCTGGGGGAATTGAGGTGGGGGCTGCCAGTGCCGTTGGGGCCAGGCGTCTGAAGTCCTGCCAATGAAAACGGGAAAGGGCGTCAGCAACTGAATTACAGAGTCCGGGGATATGCAGTGCTGAGAAGGAAAACTGGAACTTTGCGGCTGAGTGCAAAAGATGCCGCACTAGGTGCATGATGGCTGGCACCTTTGACGTTCTCGAATTGAGGATGGCGACCACTGCCTCATTGTCGGATCGAAACCTTATGTGCAACCTTGGCCACCTATGGCCCCAGACTGCGGCGGCAAGTGCAATGGGAAATAGCTCTTTATAGGCAATGGACTTATCGACTTGCTGATGTAGCCACGAACCGTTAAACCACGCTGAGCCCCAGATGGCCCCGAATCCTATAGCCCCTGATGCGTCAGTCAGAATTTCCAAGTCTGGGGGAGGGGACAACCCCGGGAATAGCCAGAAACCAACACCGTGCCAATGTGACAGGAACTGGTGCCACCACGCGAGGTCGAGTCTAAATTCCTGGCTCAACCGAATAGGGTGATCCTGCCTGCGGAAGCAGTTCAGGAGATCGATCATCCTCCGAATGAAGGCCCGACCTGGCCAGACGACTTTGGCTGCATGGTGAAGGTGACCTATCAGGGATTCCAGCTCTTTCTTGGTGCACCAGCGCTTCGCAGTCCATGCTGCGATTAACTCCCTAAGCGCTGCCAACTTGTCCTGCGGAAGTTCTGCTGATTGTCGAACCGAATCTAGGTGAATGCCGAGAATAGTAAGAGCAGTTGATGGGCCCACACACTTCTTAGGATGCAACGGGAGGCCTAATTGTTGGCAGACTGTGAGGGCTGTAGCTAAGTTATGATGACACACCTGGGAGCCAGGGGGGGCCACTAATATGAAATCATCGAGGTAATGAACCAGGTCTGAGATTTTATAGTTGTGTACAAGGATCCATTGAACCATATTCGCAAGTGAGTTAAAAATATAGGGAGCGGACCGCAAACCAAAGGGGAGTGCTAAGTCAACGTAGTACTGGCCTCTCCACTTAAGTCCAAGCAAGTAACGGTCCTCTGGATGCACAGGGACGTTACGATAGGCTGATTCCACATCAAACTTTGCCATCAGGGCCCCTATCCCGTGTGCGGCTATCATCCTGATAATTTCATCCAGCCGTATGTAGTGCATCGAGAATTCTTCCGGGTCTATGCCATCGTTAACACTAAGCCCCTTGGGGGAGGATAAGTCTACTATAAGGCGCCATTTGCCTGTTTGACCCTTTTTTGGAATCACGCTGAAGCTGCTGATATGCAACTTGGGTAACGGGGGGGATAGGAATGGGCCCGCTACTCTCCCTAATCTGACCTCATCAGCTAGGTAGGAATCGATTACTCCTCCATGTTTATATGCTGTAGGCTTATTTCGTTTTGCCGATTTAAGATTGCCCACAGGAGTAAAGCCGAGTCTGAAGCCAGTACGCAGTCCTTCGAGGACATACCGGACTTGCCCTCTATCTGGATGACCCCTGAGCTCATGTTCGAACCGATCTGGTTTCAGAGGAGACACTGCAGAGACTGGGGGGAGGCTGACTGTGGGTGAAAGACACAAAAATTCAGTAGGGCTAGTCACAGGATAGCCAAAACATATGCTATTTATTCGCCTTCTTCTTGAGTAACAGAGCCTGGTGACAGGAGGTAGGCTAAAGAACAATAACTAATGCTACAAATTAGAACTAACAACAAGAACAATGTCTATGGGCGATTGGGCCCTTCCAGGCCAGTGCTTAGCGTTTCTTGCTTCTCCCATTATCCCTAGAATAGCTTGGGGAGCGTGACCTTCGTCCGGAGGCTGAGCTCTGGCAGTCTGCAGCGCGATGATCTCCATTGCAGGAGCTACACTTGTGAGCGAATTTGCAGGACTTATAAGGAGATGAACACTGGCCACGATTCCAGGATCTGCAAATGATGTCAGAGGAATGCGATCCAGTCGCTTCCCCCTGGGCGATCACACGGCCAGGGTAAGAGTGGTTAGTTGTCCCTGCCGCATGGAAATTAAATAACTGTACGTTCATCGCTGACCAGTCAGTCAGTTTTGTCGCGGCGGCATGCTGCCTAAACGCTAGGTCATAGTTTAGCCACACTTGGCCACCAAATTGGCGGTACGTGCGTAGGATTAAGAGCTTATATGCCGTTAGGTCACGCCACCGATGCGGGAATGACGATGCAATGACCAGCATGAAAATTGTAAACGCTTCGACCCAACTGACGACGTCTTCGATCCGACGGCGAGGCTTTTTGCCGCTCGACGTTAGAACTACTCTTCCATCAAACAACAACTGTGGCTCGGTTTGCGCCTGGAGGAGATTTGGCGTGAGCAGCTCGCTCAGGTCGGTAAATTTGCCCGCCAGAATTTGATTGACGATCTTTGGAGGGATCGGAGAAAACCCCGGGCCAACAACGAAGTGCTGGTCGAACAAACTCGATGAAAGCGAGGGGGGACTACTGACCGTCATTGGCGTCGCCATTCTAACCGAAGTAGAATTCGTCGTAGGCATAGAGAGCGTGCTCAAAAATTCCGGTACAGAATAAGAAACAGACGTACCTGTAGCCGAGATGGGCGAAGTCGTTTCAGAGGATCCCAAGCTAGAACCTGCCGCCAGGAAACTTTCCACGTGGTTGGCCAACGATGGATTCAACACTGACGAGGGTGGAGTTGCCGTAGCGAGCGAATTCCCATTCGTCGTAGTTGCCGTGGTGCTGGATGGTAATGAACAGCCCTGTAATGAATTTACTGCCGCTAAAGCTGCTTGAGAAGCCACCAGCCTAACCATTTCAAGCATATCCGACGGCATGCTTGGCGAGTTTACGAGAGGTGGCGTGTTACATGCCGACGAAGACGGAACTACCGTGGACGCAACAGTCGATGTTGGATGGCCTTCATTGACGCTAAAGCAGGCAGCGGAAAGGCTATTTCTAGTCTGACGCCCTTCCATTATTCCAAACGGGGCGAGAGCGGAGAATACGGTAAATATTTCAGCACAAGAGGCGGCTCACGTTAGGATCCGCGACGATCTCAAAACGTACTGAAAACCTCGTGACCCTGCAATTGCAAAGGGGGCGCCCCGCAGCATGTCCTCCGCTGACCATCACGCCTTGATTTTAACCTTGCCTAAATTTCATTTAGCCTCATTAAATAACTATCATCTACATCTGTAAATGTATTTGACTTTTAAATTTTTTAGTCACCCCCATTAGCTTATAGCTAAAAACATAGACACTTAAAGTTTTTCATTCATTCATTCACGCAAATATCAGAATATTTTTTTACATCAGAAACTTCCATGATATTGAGCAATCGTATTTATATTTGAAGAAAAATTTGTTGTGTGAATAATAATTGTCCTTCGTTTGTATTTTAAGTATGGTTTTATGCCTAAAGCTGTGTAAGTCCTTTTAACTCAGCAGAACACTTCACCCAGCAGTGATGAACGAAATTTAAATTTGTCTAAACGATGAAAATCTTCCTTCGGGTACTAAAAATATTTTAGGAGTTTAACTATTCCTGGTTTCTAATGGAACCTTGTTCCGTTCCTTTAAATACAAATACTAGTGGTGGGCGGAAGTGCGTCATTTAAGATAAGTGTATGATAATGAGGAGAATGCGAACGTTGAACGAATAAAGTTGTTATTGCTGTGGGAAGGCAAGATTAATTACTTGTGAGGGGTGTAGACTAGGCCTTTATGGATATTGCTAGGATAATGTTTGGCATAATTCGGAAAAACGCGGAAAATTCTTTTTCTATTCATAAAAATAGCACTGCTAGCATAATCAGCATTTTTCGGTAATTTTTTTTAAAGGTAACATTACCAAAGATGTGACTTGTTTAAGCCAATCTCATTTGCTCCTCTTAGCAAGCTCTTCTAACTAACCAGTACTTGAGTTATACTTGCCTCTACAATTTATTATGCCAAATAACTATCGGATATCTTTAATTCGAGTGTTGTCTCGGCCTCCCATGTTTCAGGTTGTCAAAATTTCGCGAGTCCAACTGAAAGCGGAGATGAAGTCTTTCCGTCTAAAGGCAGATCGAAAGTTTTTTCTCCCAAAATGAGCGGTTAAATTTTGTATTTACTGAACATCTAATCTGCGTTTCTAAACCTTGTTTTGAAATAAGGCGTAGAATTCGCTGCAATCGGCTAAGAAATTTTTTTATATCAACCAACGACTAGCCCTTTTAGACTGTTGAAAATCTGAGAGGAATAGATCGATAGATCGATAGAAATATATTCTCCGCAAGAATAAGATTCCGCCCCGAAAAAGTTATCGCAAAACTGATCCTCAGTTTTTCCTGTTTTAAGTTTTCCTGCTTGAACAGCTAATCACAGCGAATCAGTTTGAAGAGGATGGAGAGACTTCGCTGCTGTCCTGTGCGCAAGGAGACAATACAGGCAGTAAGTAAGTAGGTAAGTAGGTGATTGAGAGAGCGGGCGAGTGAGTGAGTGAGTGAGTGAGTGAGTAAGTAAGTAACATTTTGGTTTGTGGTTGTTTCAAACGGGGTTCCATTTGATTTAGCAATAGGCCGCACTCTCTATCGATTTGCTGGCTAAATAGTGCACGTAGGACATAAAATAACATTGATGCATTGTAGCAACAGTTCCCTTTTATTGAACACTGAAATCGATCTTACGTGACCAGAAAAACGAGCGCGCGGAAACTGTTCTTTGCATTTGCTCAATTCAGCAGCGTATACCAATGAGAAAATGGTGGACACTAAATTCACCAATCAGAGCGGAGTTTTACTTTGGTTACGTTATAAAAGTGTTTGCTGAATCACCTCTTCTCAAAGTTTTACTGTGAATAAGAGGCGATAAGACCAATACTTCAGTTTGTATCTACTTAATGAGGGGTCTGCTAAATACACTGAGTTCGATTTAAAGAAACTATAAAAGGTAATAAATCAGGAGTTTGCTTCGTGGGTTGTTTCAAACAGAGTTTCCATTTAATTAAGAGATAGAACGCTCTTACTATCGACTTTCTGGCTTAATAACGCACGGTGGATGTTGAGAGAACAAGTTTGTTTATGACAAGCCGGTGCTTTCATAAAATAAATTTCAATTTTTGGTGGGTTTACTGGAGAAAGAAACGACAGTTTCTTGACTAATTAGGGCGCTCGTAGTATCTCCTTTATTTCATAATGTGGGGCAGGATTAATAAAAGCTTTTTTTTTTTAATGACGAGAAGAGCAAAATGAAAATAAAATCTGTTTATTTCTATTCTTGAGTTTACCTTTAAATTATTTGAGTTGTGTATTTCGACCAAGTTATTTGAAAATATGATACGACCACCATATTTAACAATTATTCCACGAGCGCGCGTTGGATATGAGATGATAGATAGCCAACGAGGCGCGTAGCGCCGAGTTGGCTATAATCATCTCATATCCAACAAGCGCGAGTGGAACAATTGTTTTATTAAAAACGTTAAATTAAATTGTTAAATTTTATTAAATTTTAGCTCCCTTTTAATTTTAAGCTGACACATACGCTTGCCATATTTGTAGATTATGGTATATTGGCTGATATACCATAATGGCTAAACCAATAAAAAGTCTTCAATTACATTATCCAATGATCTAGTTTTTAATAATTCAAATTATACAAGTGTTGCAGGAAAAGGCAAGCTCTGCTTGCTACAAATATAAGTTTTTGTTTTCGTCTGTTCGCGTAAATTTCCACATTATATATTCTGAATCTAAAACACTATATAAATTTGTCGTTTTGTCTGCTAAAGATAACTGGTTATCATCCAAGTCTGCCGTTTAATTTGGAGTCTTTTTAAATCTTTGTTATTTGCGAGGTCGTGAAATCCTTCATGCTGACTTGCATTAACCTTTTCGTTTATTAGCAACTGCAAAGTGAATCAGAAGTAAAAAAATCAGCAATTGGGAAGTTCCCGAGGTAATGCAAACATGTATCAATATCCTACACATAACAAAAGATGACAGTCTCAGAAATGTGGTCAGGAGCCACATACATCGGTCATGTCCGTTGTGGTTCCAACAGAATGATGACCCCTAGATTAAAAGTCCTTGAACGTCCCAGCGAAAACGAGTACGCAAGTGAAAGCTGGTTTCGAAGCATTGATTGAACGACAATTCAACAATACCACTCCGGAGGAATATTGGAGAAACATATTGGAACTGGAACTGCTGAGGAAGCGAAGAGATGATGAAAAGAGACCTCTCACCGCCGTCTATTGAGCCTACAAGCAGGCTCTGGTGATTGGGTTTCGCCTTAATGAAACCCCTCATCTTCCGCCCCTCTTACCCCTCCCATAGAAATTAAGGCGAAACGACTAATTCCTTGGCACGTTATCGGCTTAAGTACCATTCAGTAGCATTTGAGCTAAATCGGGAATTTTCTTCAAATAGAATTAAAAAAATGTTCGAATTTAATAGCAATGATAATCATTACCTACCTGCAACTTTTACTTCCGCAATAGTGGATCTTCTAGATATGTGTCTTATTGTACAGGTCTGAGTTTTTCATGGGATACTTACACGACGTAATAACTATAGATTCTCTGAGCTATGGAGAGAGTAGAAAGAAGTAGGCTAATTCCAAAGATGAAAAACATACAGGTGTGCTTTCTGATGACTTTTCTTTCAAAATAACTTCTTAACACTCGGCATGTACAGAGCAAAAAAGGACATAGCATTCTAGTCACAAAACGTTTTAACAATGGAATCTTTGAACTAGCTAGAGTGGAAAGTTTAAAGAACTTCCTTGGCCCAGACGATCTAACTTTCAGCTGACCTGTATCTGAGGTACACTAGCTTTCACGCATTTAAGGTGGCTCGTACCAGTTTCCTCGCGCGGGGAACAAGTCACTCTTGCGTGACGCGCGTGAGAGAAACGTGCGAAAGAAGTGCGAGATCAAAAGATGAAAATTCAAAACAAAGATGGCGGCGCGTGGAATTTTCCTACTTTTGTGAGAAGTTTACCTAAGAGCTTGTATTTGAAGTGTTGAGCGGCCACTGTGAATGCAGGAGATAGAAACTAAGACAACGAAGACGATTTTCGGAGAAGTAAAGGTTGCTTCACTTCACATTTAAAAGAAATATTCAACCGATATGAAATCTTGCGACGGCGAAAAAAGAAGAACTCAAGTGAAGGATAATCTACCTGAAGTGGAAGAAGACTTTGAAACTTCAAGGAAAATAATATGATATAGCCAGAAGTCATGTGTAGGATTTTTAAGATGAGCTCGGGAGGCTGTCTTTGACGCTGTTTAATGATTTTCTTAGCAGTAAACGTCTGTAAACATCAGATGGTAGGTGCTCGCGCGAGCACACGCAATTGTCAGCGGTAGCTAAAACAGATCATGAGCAAATGTCGATCTTATAGAATCCAGATTTTTAAATGTGCGAGAACGCGCGTGGAAATTGCTAAACTCACGAAAGCTATTGCATGAAAACAAGTCCGGTGACCCCTTCTTTTTATTGTTCCAATATGATAATAACGTCGAAAGGAATCATCAGAAAAAAAACTACAAAATTCTACGGAAGGAAATTTGCGATGTGTGAAAATCGCCCTTTCTGTAGATTTTCTAAAAATTCCGCTCCGTAGAATTTTTTAAAAATCTTTGTGCATTTTCCTTTTCAAGTGCCAAAAGGAATCACTGAAAAAAATCAGGGGGTCACCGGGTTAGTTTTCGAATTATTTAAGCCACACGCTAAAAAATGCGTCTGAATAAGCCTATGAAAGCGTTGCCATGGAAACTGCTAGTGACGAAATGACAATTATTTTTGGATAACCAATGATTATGTAATTCAACCCCGTAAAAGTGTTCAAATTGCCTTGGTCAGTCTTTCTGTTGTATTCTTTCAAAGTTACAAAACCATCAAAAAGATGAAAACCAGTACGAGCCACTTTAACGCAAAAGATGGACACAGCTTTCCGTATCGTCTAAGATGCAAAAATTGAAGAAAACGAATAATCCTTGTAATTTGGATATATCAACAAAGTTGAAATGGTAAATTGGCCACCGTAACGATTACAAAAGCTCACGTTTCGAGCGTTAGCCCTTCGCTCCGACGAAGGGCTAACGCTCGAAACGTCAGCTTTTGTAATCGTTACGGTGGCCAATTTACCATTTCAACTTTGTTGATATATCCAAATTATTTCGTTACCCCCACCGACGCAGCCGCAAACAGTTTCTTTCGAAACTATCAGCCTCTATTCATTTGAATAATCCTTGTAACGAGTTCAATATGGTGAAAATGTCGTGGAAAACAACTGAAGAGGAAATGAACGCCAGAAAACCAAATGACCACGTGACTCCCAGTAGTGGCAGCAGCATGGCAGAGCGTCGTAACCAAGCCTTCACGTGCTTGACACGTGTTATCTTTTTCTTGAACCTAGAAGCTCTGTTTATACGACGTAGTAAGACAATCAACAAAATCGAGTTGATCTGGAAAAGAGGACAGAGACATGTTATATGATTTGTTACTTAGTATTGGTTGTTAATTACGAAATAGCTGGCATATTTTTTTAACTATTTGACCATATGATCAATATCCTACCGTGTCTTAAAACAGGTTTATGAGTATGTAAAGAAATCTTTTAGCTGCGTCGGCAGGAAAGGATTGCATGATTGACGACTTTTATGATCTTCTAATGAGGGAATTTTCGACTTCTCACTCTTTTGTGATTCGACTTTATTAACAATCAGAGTTATCTCTAGCGCTTTGGTAACGATATCAAACACTCTAGCCGTATAAGATGAAGATTTTGTTCGTCTCGAATATTCTCTTTACATCACTTGGGGAAATTCGCCGTATAATTTCAAGTCTTAGTTAGGACCACTTATGTCAAGTGATGCGTTTAGACCAATCGCATGCGGGTAAAACGCTTGATGGGTCATAAATAGAGTTATTAAAACAAAACGCCACTTACCGGCACGATTATCGCGACTGGAGCAACGAAGGTCCAGTAAATGATTCCATACTCTGTCGTCAGTCAGCAGTTATTGGCCGTGTAGTGGTCGGTACCAGTTAAAACCAATGACACGGCCAAAATTAGCAGAAGGAAAACTAGAAGTAAAAAACATGAAATAAATTATTAAGTTACAACCAAGAAATATCAACTCAGCTACAACTGTTTGTGTATTCTCGTGCAGAGGCCGCTTAACATACTGGCTGACGGGAATCCTCGAGCCCAGGCCATTTTGAGATGTTCATGTAAAACTATTTCTACCCTTCTTACGTGATTCTTCTGCGATATCTGACTGTGATTTATTACATAGGTCTACCATTGTTTCGACGACACTCAACAATACTTGAGGACACCAGTGATAGTTAAACAACCAATTTCTCTTACCACATCCGAAGGCGTAGATCCATTTCATCCTTGGCTTTAGAGTGTTTTGCGTCTCAACCTTGATGATTAGGAAATATAACATGACGCCATGACCCAACATCCATGAAAATACACACAACAGAAAATAATGGAGACACACTGCAGTGACTGTGCATAACATCTAAGGAAAAAAAAAGAGATCAATTTTCCAACATGGAGGCCTGGAGGTGAGCTCACTGAACTACTAATAAAGAGATCTGAGATCGAGATCTGGCCCGGTCACTGTGTTCCAATGTGATACTTTGCTTTCACTGTTACGCCCTCCATTTGGGTATATGGGTGGCTTTTGGCAAATGACAGAGAAACCTTTTGCTAGAAGTTAAAATGACTCTGAACATACTAACAGATATTTGCACTTCTTTGCAAAAATATAACTAAAAACGGTTACCACTTAACTTAGTTTTGAGTTATACGCACGCTCAGTATATGGGTAAAATTAGGAATGACTTTAACGGGCTTAGTAGTTTCAAAATAGCAACTTTCTGCGTTGAAAACAGTTCATGATTAGGCCAAGAGTGTGGAGGTAAAAAAAAACCTACAACTATCTCGATGCAAAAATATATCGACAGGTTTGTTCCATATCTTTAATCACCTCTGTTTTTTCTGCATATCTTGCTAAGATGATCAAAAGACAAGAAGCAGCAATGGCCACACAAAGGTTCAGTAGCATTATGATTCGAATACTCTTTACTTGTTTCCAGCACGCAATAATCACCGCACAGGTCAACAGCATGCGCAGCCTATCGTGGAAATATACCCAAGGTAATATTGATGCTGATCTTGAACCTAATTAGGAAAATGGTTGAATATATTTTATTCAAGATTGTACATGGCAGAGAATGGTCTAGTTTACCCTGTCACATTTGTCACGCGATTTTAACGTAGAGCCCCTCTTTTTAGATGATATGATAAGCAGTAAAATGCAGTTTATTAGCTTGGATAGGAAAAGAGAGTTACGTAGAAGTATACTAAGAAAAACGTAAGCGTAAGAAATTTTCAAGTTGTCTGCGGCTAGCTATGAATAAAGCTTCCTAAGGCTATTTGCTCTCCCCTAATATCGCTCCTCTCAACGGCGTTCCCAAAGCTTTTTTCTTCAATTTTCTACGTAGGGAAAATATTATCCAAGTTTAGCATCGTTTGAAATTCATTCTAAGATTTTTGAGTCACCCTTCCCTTCATCGTTAGTTCAAGTACATTATCTGGAGAGTTATTGTTATTTTTTTGAGTAATTTTTTTCATTTTTATATTGCAGTGTTTTGTACTGATACATGTTTAGATTAAACAGTGAAAATGTAGGAAAGACCACTTGATCATGAAACCTTCCCCATGTCGGACGGGAAGAAGTAAGTATTTTGATCCTGGAATTTGGTTGACTGTATTTTCAGAGTTGGAAGTCGACAGTAAACTCCGTGTAAAGAAATAAAGAATTGAGAACTACAAGGTACATAACGAACTAACCGGCTTGTTTTTCAGTAAAACAGCGAAGATGGTCAAATGATCACACTCGCACGTTGTAACATTGGCATTTGATTTATGATCCACGCGTGTACAACCACGTGTCAGCCACGTTCGCTGCGATTGGCCAATCTACCAGAAGAAGCACTGACCGATGAAATCACGGCTCTACAAACGAAATCATACGGTTGCACATGAGACCACATTAAATAAATGTTAAAGATAATGATGATGATGACATTTCTTTCACTAGTTGTATGTCAAAGGGATATGTTATAATTCTTCAAGAGTTTCCCCGATAAAAGCTATTTTTCTTTATTAAGTGTTGTTGAGCATTGATACTTACATAGATAAATTACGACTAAATTCCAATTTATTCCCTGGGGGCTGATCGGAGGATTTTGAGGGGATCACAGGGTTTTAGCGGGGGAAGGGAAGAGGACTCATTTGTCTTCAACAGAGTGTAAAGGATGGAGGAGTAGAAAACTGGCCGCCAACAAGCTTCCAATGAGAGGGGGGGGGGGGATATTTAGGTAGATCAGGTAGATTTTAAAGTGACAAAACAAATATCTTCTTACCCTCCCCCCGGCGACAGGTAATGATGGATCTATTAATTTCAATTTCCTCTCGTCTATAAGAGTTGTTTGGTAAGTATCCTTAATTTAAATACATTGAATATCTAGATGTAATGAAGATTGATTTACAACTCTGTTAAATGACCACTGGCCTATGACAGACAGAATCATACAGCTAAATCTTTGGTAGTTGTCTGCTGTAACATTGGATATGTAAGATCCAGCGTCCTTTGCCGCACTTCTTTAAGTAACAGGTTACCTTTAATTTCCCTTCCACATTTCAATCGTGGGTCGTCATTCGGTATGGTCACGCCTTCTTTCTTCCAAGTTAAAGATATGTTTCCTTGAGGCTGGTCTAGGCTTCTGTCATTACAATTGAGGACAAGTTGATCGCTATTATGTGCCGTTATTACATAGTCACCCGGTCCGTAAAGTGAGGCATAGAGATAGATGAGTTTCATAAATCGTTTCGTACTCTCCAAAACGTACTCGCTTTTCATTAACAACCGAACTTTAATAACACACTCACAAAATCATACAGGATTAAATATTAAACCTATCTTGTCACCTGTGATGAGAATCGTATGATATAGCTGTCACTAATTCTTACAATGAGAGCCAGTTTGGTCAGTCAGTCTTGAAATAAGCCAGAGAAGCATTTTACCCAGCAGTCAGTCATTACGCGCGCTCTGAACACAGTGAGTCAGTGAGTAAGTGAGTCAGTGAGTCAATAAGTCAGTGTGTCGGCATAATGTGTAAGATATGGATAAATATATTCAAAATCTTTAATTGAGTTGAGTTAATTGTAATTAATACTAAGATATAGGTAGAATTGGGACTCTCCCTTTTCGATTTTTCTGTAGTTAAAAAACTTGAAATAGTATGTTAAAACTGCGTGTCTAAAGCACAGGATGTGCTTACTAAGAGCAAAACGTAATTTTGAAAATTTATTTTCATATCACGAAAGGACATGGATAACATGCAAAACACCTTTTTCTTTAGTTCGACATATTTTATAGCTTAGTAAAAAAGTCAGAGGAACCTCTGCGTAAGCTTCCTCCATAAATAGCATTATAAGTAAAAACACATCGAGAATCATAGACGGGAACCAACTTTTAAATTATCATAAGACTTTTATTTGAGTCAAGGATGTTTTTCACAGTTATTAACCCTTTGAATACGAAATAGACCATATTTATTCAGTTGTAATTTGGCGATACAAACTTAACCTCACTTCGTTGGTCCTTATATGGATCATCCGTTACAATATTTGCGGTTTTGAGACACCATGGGCTCAGACCTTGGGGTCACATGACCTAGATTAACAGTTCGTGTTTGGATGCGTCCAAATCGATTCGGTTTCTCGCTTTTCTGGCCGGTTATACGTGTTTTTCGAGCCATTTTCCCTCCACAGAAGCCCTCACGACGGCATCATTAAGCTGGAATGTGGGTAGAGGCAAGGCTCTGAAGGAAAACAGAGGTGAGAGATGGTTTCATGTAGAGTGGAACGCCAACGATACTTTACTGCCAGCTTGGAGAGTTCACAAGTGAAGTTGTCTCTCGGGCCCATCTGTGGATGGCTTCCAGAACCTACCAAGGCTATGCGGCCAAGTTTTGACCGGTAAAAATTTCAATCCATGCGATATTTTGCTGGTAGGACTGGATGGCCCGACCCGATTCTAATAATTCTATGAAATGGAAATGATAGCAGTTGCCTTTTCGAGTTATGGCGGAATTACCCAGAATTCTTTTCGGGCATAAAGAAGGCAACGGTTGTGTTTGCGACACTGGCTTTCATCAAATGGAGAAACAAAAGCTGGCAGATAAAGTGAGAAGGAATTTTCTTGCCAAACTCCAAGATCTGGCCCTGAGGTGTGATGTGAACCCAAACTTTTGGTTTTTTTAGAAAGTTTTTATCTTAAAAGATCGACATGTTTTTGGTGTTGCTCTTGGAGCAAAATGCTGGACTTTGGGATTTATTGCCATACGAACGGTTCACTACAATCAAAATCAGGAATCATTGTGGGCGTTTTAGGTTGCAATAGGTGTCACATCAACGAGCCGGCACAATTTACACACTTACATAATGTTGTGTCTTAAGTTCGACAAGAAACAAGTATCAAAAGTAGTAACGGTATTATCTGGACATATGTGTTCACTTAGTATTCAGATGCGGATTTCTGTTTATTCTCTTTTTTCATAGATCAGCGATGACGTCAAAATATTTCTCTTCATCTATGTTAGATGAGGTTCAAATATTTATATGACTTTTGGGGCATTCCGCTTCGTCTAGTTCATTCATCAGTATCACTCGAGCGATAAACTTATTCGACAGAAATTTTTGGTTAAAAAATTGTTACCAAAGAGTAAAATGTTTCTACTTACGAGGATGCAAATCAACTTATCAGTGCTAGTGCTTATTAAATGACTTTATGTGTGTTTCTAGTTTCGTTCAAGAGCATAGAGAAAAAAAGAGAATGAGAGTGGTGATATAAATTAATTTTCAAAATACTCGCTTATAATTAAATTAAAGAAGGAGCGTAGCTCATTTCGCTCTTCTTTTTTAAAAAGAAAATTCTTATCTCTTCACTACTTCTGTTTTTCACGGTGAAAGTGCTATATTTATTAGTGATAGAGTGCTTAACGGCGTCTTCAGCGAAGCGTTGAATTTGACATAAAGGTTAAGCAGCAACGTGGAAATGCGTTATCACTGGACAAACAATGACTGATATAGCTTCAACTGGAGTAAATTTAAGAATAAAACATACCGTTAAATTTGTAAGCTGTGAAATAAGACGCCCAGCAAGGAATCCATGACACAGAAAGGTCTGTTTCGTTTCACCTGTACTGCACTCGCATATATTAGATAAATAATGCATTTTGCGTCTGAAATGTTAAAAAAGGTTATGCAATACTTTGCTAAATGATGGAAAAGAACACTGATTAAACTGCTTGATTTGGTATTGCACGAATTGGATCTACAGTAGATGTTAATGTTTCCGTGATGTTTTTCCATATCACTTTGTCAAAGAGAGTATTTTAATGGAAAGAAAACTCACTGTAGTTATTAGTGGTAATGGTTTGGGAAAGAAATGGAAATTGAATGGGCTAAAATTTGTATATCAAAAACTTGAAAGGCCTTCATTTTATGTCACTTCACTTCATCATACGGATGTTTTTCACAATGCGGTATTAATTTAAAAAAATCTTTTAATGTATCCATCAGTGCTAATAGTTTCGAAAAGGCCGTTTACAAGGCAGAAAAATCGGGTACGGACGTGTCAAAAAAGTAGTACGGACCGCACATGAATTTTAGTCGTTTACGCGGATGATGTTTTATCACCGGTCGGACAAAAAGAGGCATAAGGACCAAGTTAGCAAGGTTACGTTTACACTGCAGTTTTTGGGGGACCGGACCAATTTCTTGCATGGGACTACAGTATTTGGTACAGCTGTGTGCTGTTATCGAACGTGCGTACCGTATTTACTCGAATAAGCGCCGCGGCGCTTATTTAATTTTTCGCGCCACAAGGGCGGCGCTTATTCGAGGGCGGCGCTTATTTAAAAATTGTACCAGACAAATTTACTTTTTCTATATTTTTATTCAACGGTGCACTTTAAATTTCTATCTGTCAATTTTCCTATGGACTGATGCTAAACTGATAGTAAATCTAGAATTACGAGAGAAATTCATGCGGTGAAAAAACCCCGAGCACTTCATAACCCGAGCGGAGAAATACAGTCACTTTGAACTAAAGAACACCACATTTAAAGAATATAAATTGCCGATGCTGTGTTAAGACTGTTTTAAAGTGTTTTTCCTGGTTATATGGAATTCTTCGAATAAGCGCTGCATTGGGGGTGCGGTGACCACCCGAGGGGACCGGGGGAGCTAACTGGTTTGTTTGTCGGCTGCAGGCCGCTGGCTATCCTCGCCAAGCTTATTTTTGTTACCCGACATACTGTGCAATCGGCGAACGGGCCCACAACTGTTTCAACCAGCCAAATTCGAAATTGGAAAGCTGATCGATCTGGAGATAAAAGCATCGCTAGTGAAAGATCTGTGGGAGGAATTGGGAATCGAGTGAATGGAAATGGAACTGCAACATCTCTGCTTTGATTTTCTGGAGGAATCGAGACTGGTGGTAACTTTTTGGCGGAATTATTGGCTTCGGGCGACGGATACTTCTAAAATAGGTTTCCGGCCTTGTCTCTCTTTTAGCAGTTGAACACCAACATAGCGTTAACTCGCCGAAAACGCTTCAAAATGGCCTGAGACACTAGGAATCAACAAAGAAAACAACAAGGCAATAAGGTAAGTCCATTTTATGTCAAAACAAGACATTTTTTTCTCTCTTTCAAGGCAAACCGATAACACCCCATACAAACCTTTATAAATATAAAACGTTACGCAACACGGTAAGAGTCACGTCCGCCTTTCTAGTAGTGAGCTTGGGCTGCCTGTGTTTGACCACGCGTATGATAGTTCATGTTAGTTTTTGGTCAGCTGTTTTCCCCGAAAATCGGCGGACTCGTTTAAAATGGTCGCCAAAAGCTCCTCGCGAGGCTCAGCTTTAGCTTCGGAGATTCGTTTTTTATACCCAAGATAATAATAATGAGAAAGAAAATATTGAAAACCAAGAATCTGGAGAAAGCGTCAACTCGCAGGAATTCGAAGAGACACCGCCGAAAAAACAGCGTTTCACTAAACGTTCAACGGCGAGATGGAGTAATGACCTGATATTACGTCTAATAAACGTACATTCCTCCAAGAAATCGATTACTAGTAAGCAAGCTGCCGCCCTCTTTCGTCGTAAATTCATACTTCAACAAGTTTGTTTGTCTCACGCGAAACCATGTTAGTGTTCACATCTTACACGGAAAGAGCCTGGAACTAGCTGCTGGCGTGACTTTGCTCGCGCGACTGCCGGTGAACTATCATCAACTGTCACGAACTTTTTTGGCCGTTTGACCATAGTTGGAAGAGAATCAATTATCATCGACTATCATGCGCCGTTTGATTAAGGCTTGATTTTTGCAATGCTCTTTCGTTTTCAAGTTGAAAATTACAGTACTTTCATGGAAAAGCTGAGAAATAATATTAAATTATTTTAGAAGTGCTTATGCAAACCTTTCCAAAAGTGGTCCTTCAATTTCTAAAACTTGGCCTTTAAAGTTATTGAAAAGTCCTTGAATTTCAACCTTTGGCATCTACAGGAACTTACTCCTATATGGTAAGATATTAATTTGATTGTTGTCTAGTACGATAACATCATTCATTACACTCCAGCAGACAAAAATAAACACAAGTAGACTTATTCGTGACCGGCAATGATGAAATTGAGTGACGACAGTAACGATGGCAATATGGCAGTCCCCTAAAGATAACTCCAGATGTGCAATATTGAACACAGGCAGCCCAAGCTCACCACTAGAAAGGTGGACGTGAATCTTAACGTGTTGCGCAACGTTTTATATTTATAAAGGTTTGTATGGGATGTTATCGGTTTGCCTTAAAAGAGAGAAAAAAATGTCTTGTTTTGAAATAAAATGGACTTACCTTATTGCCTTGTTGTTTTCTTTGTTGATTCCTAGCGTCTCAGGCCATTTTGAAGCGTTTTAGGCGAGTAGCGCTATGTTGGTGTTCAACTGCTAAAAGAAGTCTTTCTTTTAGCAGTTGAACACCAACATAGAGAAATGAAATATACTTCCCATAGTGCTTTTTTGAATTACTTTGTGTGCTACATTGCGTTGCATTGCTACACTCTATACCTTGCGTAAAGTAGCGCTGCGTTTCGTTTGTTCTATTCCTCTTTGGCCCGACGGTTTACCTTTACGGCTAAATTCTTAAGTTCGCACATCGAAATCTAGTTCCATGGAAAATTTTAAACCATTTTCGTGCATCTACTCCGTAATTTTATGATGTGTTAATAACAGAAAATCTTTGATCAGAAAATACCACTTTTTTTCACAATCTCAATTTGGTCCATTTTGTTTCGCTACCTCGCTTTTTTCGCTGCTGACCAGTTCTGATTGCCGCTAGATGCGTTTTTAAACATGGAGAGACGTTTCTCACGAGCCTACGTACTGGAGTGTCAGTAGTAAGTTTTGAAAAGGATCATTTGCACACTATAATCAAGTGGTAATGTCTTCCATCATTTTAAATAATTTCACTTTTGCTCAGATAACATTTGATTTGATTCCTACCCTGAGTACAGAGTTAGAAAGAAAAGAAGAAGATATTTTGGGGTTCATAGAGGACATATAGGAAGAAGAACAGGGTCCAGGTGAGGTGTCCCAGATTTTATGTTCACCCATGGGTATGGATGTAAGATACATTGCGGTTATAGCGCTATTTCGTCTTTGTTTCTTTTTTGGCAAGTGATATAACAGATTAAAGCATATCTTATTAAAGGCGTAATAGGTATTTTAATTAACATCAAAGGTTTCACTTGGCTTTATTCTCCTTCCGTGGGTTTTTGGAACTCAAAAAAAAAGGCTGTTTGCTTTAATTTTGTACCCAGGGTTATAAACATTTTCCTCCACTTCCACGAGGGTCTATTACTGCTGACCTACCAACATTAATATAATTTGCAGTGTCCAACTGAATAATGTGACACTTTTTCATTACACATGACATAGTTTCAAGTCGAGGGAAACAAGATCTTTTTCTCAGATACCAATTCAAATGTGACATGTATAGCAATTTGAATTTACTTTCTTGCATAATCAATATAGGCTATTTCCATTAGAGGGCATTTTGACACTCAGGAAAAGCCAACTAAATAGGCTAAAAAACCTGTGTACATATGGATAAACATTAAAATCTTAAATCAGATAATGAACAAAATGTTTTTTCCCTCTTTTTCCGAATTCCTCGAAAAGAAAGTAACTAGAGATGGGTACTGGAAGGGAAAACGTGGATTTCTTGTCCACACCCTAGTATACTGATTACAGAGAATCCTTGGGGCACAGGACACCTGGAATCTTTGTATGATGAATTACATAATTGCTGACACTTCCAAGAACTGTGCGCATTAAGAGACCAGAGCTTTGGCTACCTAGGACAATCAGTGTGGCTTTCTCTTTCAAAGCTATCTCACAGATCTTCTCTCCTGGGTTTCCTTGCTCCACCCAGAATCTTATGGGAATCTAATGACAAGAAAGGGAACCAATGGTTACTTGGCAGATTTTTCCAACGGTCATTTGCCTGAGGGATGTGAAGAAGAGTTTTGTGACTTCTCGTTTTTATATCAACTTCTCTTTCTGTAGCATGCATAGTCTGTAGCTTGGGATTTAATCTTTTGCCAAAAACATTTATGATCGATAATAAATACTAAATAATAATAAATTGGATGTAAGATTTCCAGGTCAAATTGCAATTCAGTGTTTTAGTTTCAGAGGTCAGATGATTGGATAACCATAATAAAGAGAAAAGTCTTGGTGTGAAGACCTTAATGCCAAAAACAGGTTTTCTCTTTCCATCAGTATTACCAGAAGAGTTGATAAGTTTGAAAAAAGAAAAATTCTGTTGGAAGGGGAAGATTACTGCAGATAATAGGAGAAAACTAAGAAAAAAACTTAAAAACGTTTTGAGAGATGAAGGTGGATAAGACTTGTGTCCTGTAGAATGATGAGGAGGATGGTTCAGTTATTTTGACTGTGCACATAATTATTTATCTACAATTTGTCAAGAAAACTTCTGGGGGTAAAGGAAGGGGGTAGGGAAGATGGAAAAGGATCAGGGTAGAAATTAGGGAGACTGGCCAGTAATTTTTCATTCTTGTCTTATTTTATCATTCCTATCATCAGCATAAAGTTGTTACCATGGTTTTCATCTATATCATTATAGACACTGTTTCTATTTAGGGGTCCATCCTAAAGATATGGGCAATTCATCTTGATAACAACCAACTAAAAGTTAACTCAATCCATACCCTCAGGTCTGAACACCTATCGATATATTTCCTCTCCAAGGCCTTTAACTCTCCCTGCATTTTGTGGACCTCATGTTTCCATTCCTCGATGACCATAGCATCTGCATGGTCATCTGCAAGGCACTAAAATTCATAACCAAGTATGTACTTAAAAACATTGTGTAATCAGACCTTGATTAAAAAAAAAGCTTTAAATATGTACCAGCTAGAAATGGAAGATGTGGTTGTTCCACAACGCTTAATCGAATAACTTAGTCTCCTTCCGTGTAGGTGTTTTCCATGAACCCTGAAGGGAAAACAAGGTGGAATCATAAATGTTTTAATAGCTATGATGTACCATACTTCCTTTAATAAAGGCAGAGGAACTTATTCAAAATTTTGGCTTCAAGGTGGTGGGGAGCAGCTTTGGAGGGGGGTGCTTAATTAAGGGGAGGACTTATTATTCTCCTGTACTTATTTGACTGTTAAGTTGAAGCTTAAAAATTTATAAATTAAGTGTCAATGGAAACAGGTTTTTCTTGTATCCCTATTGTTTAGGAAAGTATGTGAGGATAGTGGGGGGATGCTTATTTAAGAGGTTCTTATTAGATTGTGGGCGCTTATTCAAGGAAATATGGTAAACATAACCAGGTTGTTTCTCTTGACACTTTCACCAAGACTAGCAGTGTTACAAGTGTAACTAAGTACAAAGGTTGTTACTAAGGATCGTAATTTCAGGGTCCTTGCTCTTGCCATTGATCTTGATGCTGAAGAGTGAGAAGACACTCTTAAGATTTAACAGTGAAAAAGATAACAAGTCCACAGCTTTGGGCCGCAATGTTTCCTGTACAGTTAATGGAGTTTCTGACTTTTCACTTTCAATTAAAATGATACCCCTTTCACTTTTTAAATGGAAAAACAATGACTAAACTTTTCTATACCTGCATTACTCCATCCCTAAAAGTATATTGTGATGAAAAAAATAGATAGATGACAGTTGTTTTGGTTAAAAAGAACTATTCATTACTCTGA
This sequence comes from Stylophora pistillata, assembly GCF_964205215.1. Taxonomy (NCBI): domain Eukaryota; kingdom Metazoa; phylum Cnidaria; class Anthozoa; order Scleractinia; family Pocilloporidae; genus Stylophora; species Stylophora pistillata. The sequence goes on along the minus strand of NC_142521.1, from coordinate 29,593,907 downwards.
CACTTTCCTCTTGTAAAAGTTCTTTAATCAATAAATATATCAGTTGCAGCAGGATATTTTAAACAAGGGGTCGCTGTTATAGATTTCCCATATACCCATCATGGGAGATACCCAGCCCGCACCACAAAGGGAAAGTGAGATAACTTCTCTATTTAAAAGAAGAAACGAAATGAGCATACACATCTTGGCATTTGTGTGTTGACTGGGATTTGATCTTATGACACTATAATGGCTTTGCCAATCTGATCTTATAGTGAAACAAAACAAACAAATGATTTAAAAACTAATTCTCCTTTTACACCCTTACATCAAAATACATTATTCTCCATACAGTTTTCTATATATTTCTTAAGGTGCTGACAAGGAGAATCTGTGTAACCATCAAGAGCTTCTTTACTTGGTGATCATTTCTTTTATTCTCATGACCCTAATAAGTGATTCAGAGGTGATAATATAGGGAGAAATTAGATGCTGGTCACTCTGTAAAGGGACAAAGGGTTAAACACAAAAAACAAACAAAGAAACTGGAATTCAATCTATGCAAACATGTTAGCTTTTACAACCTGGATAAAAATCTCGATTTGGAATCGATTATCACTTTTAAACCACCTGAAGCGATGTAAATATTAAATAGCTTGCAAATATCTTGAAGTAAAAGCTTTTAAGACAACAGCATAGTAAATAACGCAAATAACACGGATTTACGTGAAATAAAAATGAAAATTTGGGGTTTGTAAAAATTTGCCTAAAAACATTGAATTAGGCTTTTTTTTTCCCGAACACGTGGGAATTAAGTGTTTGCATTTAAATTACAGATTTTATCCTAAACCCCCGCTACGCTAAATCAACTGTACAATTATATACCCTTTGAAAAGTACGAGGCCTCGAAAATTAAATTGCACCTCAGATTTTATCCTCAACCACACGTTTAATTATATAGCCTTTAAAAAGTACGAGGCCTCAAAAACTAGTAAAATTTTCGGTAGATATGGAGCCGCGGTTAATTCAAATTTCAGTAATATTCAGCTGCAATACATAGAATGAGACGCGCGCAAGAACATTTTTTTCTTACAGCTGTATGGAACAACGTACTCACATTCAAAAGCTTGCTCGCTGCATTCACTTTGATCTACTGCTATAATAGTGATTCTCGATCGCCTTCCTGTTTCAGACTGCGCCATTATTGGGGTTTTTTTCAGGATCAAATCAGCGAGAAAGACTGGGTTGAGAGTAGTACAAAAGCGTGGAAAGTCAACGTAATTAAATTTTGACTTCGGCATTTTGCAAACCTGTTGTTATTTGCTATTGTGTAAGTTAAAAGCATCTTGTTTTCGTAAAGGTTTGGTTTTTTCCCTACTCCTTGACAGGTGCAGCTTCGGGTGAAAAAATGTTTTTTTTTTCCATCGGCCCCAAAAAGTTGCATGTCACGCAAACAACACTAGGATCACGCAACAGTGAAAAAATCAGGACTTGTCCAAGAGAAACGAAATAATTATGTTTCCTAATAGTGCACTTTTGCATTACGTTGTGCGCTACGTTGCGTTACATTCTTTTTTGATGACTTGCGTTCCATGCTCAGTTGCGCTTTCAATAAAGGATTTTTATCTAGCGAAGAGATTTTGCTATGAATAGAATCAAGGAAGACTTCTGAGAGCTGGGAAAGAAAGCCAACTGTGTTTGTATAGCACAGTGGACCCAAGAGGGTCGTTTTGTCTTTTCTTTGGTTTGACGGTCCTCTGCCGCTTTTGGTGACTTCGTCGCCGACATTGTCCAAAAGCTACGAAAGTTATAAGTCCGCTCCATGCAACGTTTTCTTCATGCGCGGGATTAACAAGAGCTGGATAACTGTTATGTAGATGCCATAGTAAACTTACTATCATTTTCCCTCACCTATAAACACATGTGAAAAGAAGGTTAATTTTTGCTGTATGGTTTGTTTTATTGATATCAGGTATTCAAGTGGTATTTGGTGTAGTTTTGTTTCATCATTCACAGTTCTGGAACAGATTGATGTTGCCCTTTGGCTGAGCAAAGCTTTTCCTTATTCACAAACAAATGGGCAGGTTGCGCGCGCCTAACTGAACATACAAAACAAATCGACAGATATTTAAGGTCTCAAAAAAAATGTTAAAAGCTTTAGAAAGTGAAATGAGGACTAGAGCGGAAATCGCGACCACCATTAATTATCAATTTAAACTATTATAATTTATCGGAGGATTTTGGGGGATCGGATCGAGGATCAGTGGTTGCTAACAGGGTATTATGGGAAGACTTAGATAAAATTGATTGCAAATGAGCGGGAACATAAGAATAATAGAGAACCTTGGGAGATCAGGTAGATTTTATCGTGAGGTAACCAAAATCCTTCAGCCCTTCTCTCTCCCCTCCCCCCCCTCCAATCATCCAAGGTGAAAGATAATGAGCACTCCCTTGTTTGAAATTTTAATAAATGTGGTTTCACAGATATCAAAACTATATAATGAACATAAAGAACTACTTTGTTTCTCTTCTTCGATACTAAGGGACTGTTGCATAACATATCCAAAGCCGCTAAACACGAAGTAATTCCACAGTGTCCCACAGGTTGCCCACGCTCGAAATACAAGTATATCTGTGCTTTGATATCATTCAACGCATCAGGAAAATGTCCATTTAACGTCAGCTGCCTCAGCCCCACTTCCGTCATGAGTTTCCTTAAATTGCTAGCCAGGAGGGATATATACGATCGATATCCAAGGGAAACTGAGACCTGTTATTCCAAAATAATACTTTGTGTTCTAGTAGAAAACGTTGACATCATTCTCAAGTCGATGCTTCGCTCATATTCATTTGGAAAATTGGAAAAATATGCTAAAAATAACGTTAGTATGACTTACTTTAAGAGATGTCACATTCTAAGGGAAATTTCGACGTTCCGATTTTCAACGCTAGGAACAGACCTTCTGTGTCGAAATCAATTCTAGTGCACCCCCATCTATGAAGCTACCAGTGAGGCAGCTTCCCGGCGTCTCCGAACTGGGGCGAAACTAACAGCGGAGAATCAAAGAGTCGAGTGTATAGCTGTGTTTTAGAAAATCCAAAATACCTATGTCTATCTAATCGAACATAATGGACACTTGAGAATCACTCGCCTTCGGCTCGTGATTCGGAAGAACTATCTGGCTCAGGGAGTTCGCCCAGCTGCCTGTGTTGGCAGTCAGGTTTGAAGACCGATATAGCCAGAGCGGATTATTGCTAACGAACACTAGCGAACTATAGACATAAACTGCAATATTTTTTACTTGTCATGTAAAAATTTCTCACCCAACCAGCGTTTGCAGTAATTTTTTTTAAGAGCTCCTTAATAGAAGCACGGTTCTGTTTTTTGCAACGCACGTACACCAGCGGATTTAAAGGAGGGTTGACATGAGCTGACAGCTCCGAGTAGAAGTAAGCGTTGTCATTGTATAAAGGTAAGCCTCGTATCAGACTAAACAAGCGGCAAGACTGAAAGGATAAGGAAATAGGACCATACCATAAGCATTAAAATTTTCCTTCCACTTAATTACACGTCCGTGTTTATTACATCTTATTTTCTACGATGGACAGCTTTAGAATCACAAAGGATTGACGGGCACTGTTATACCCCCCGTGTCTTCGCTTCAACGGCGAAGGGAAGATCTACCTCTAATTTGTTTAACTAAGTTCGTCCAATCCCAGTATCGAAGAAAGTAGGTTTGTGGTTTTGCTCTTAGTGATCAAGCGGAAAGTAATCAAGAAATTCAAAGTGATAACACTTAACAAGGACACTAAGTAAGTCTTCGTAGGTTTTTCCATTTAGATTTAAATCTTTCTTCAAAAGATATGTTAGATATGTTCAGAGTAAACGCATATGTGCGAGCTTTTGACGACGTAGTTTTACTTTCAAATCGATAATATTAATGTCGAGATACAGAGGTGAGGTCCTGAAAAAAAATAAACTAAACCCAGGAAAACCAATAATGAATCAGGACTGGTTACTAGAGATGTCACGGGTGTTTCACGATAATCCGCCATTTTGAAAACCGCGAGGAGCTTGGAGGAAGGTTTACAGACGTATGCGACGCCACAAAATAGCGCTAACGCCCCCCAAAAAAGACAAAGCAGGCACAAAGAATTGGACGTGTTTAAAAATATGCAGCTTATGACCTTTTCCGTACGGCGAAATCCCAACCAGTTCAGAACTAATCATGCATAACGCTCGAATTACACTGAGGACCACTTTGCCATATCAATGATATGGGTTAACGTGTGACAGTACCTCTGTGGCGGGGGCGTCCTCCTCCTTGTACGATAACTAAAGTATGAAGGCTTTCCCTCATCTCACCTCAAGCCTTGATCTTGACATATGTTTTCCATCACCTGGTGCCCCGTGATCCCTTAGTTATCCTTACTTGGTTTGACAAATAGAAAAGTGCAGCTACATCTGTTCCTTTCCAGCAAGATCCTTTTTGAAACAAGCTTATTCAGTCAACAGTCAATGATTTGAGCCCTGAATGAAAAAGTCGACCATGAAGTGTGATCGTCTCTAGGATGGGGCACTTGAGAAAGTCATTTCTCGTAGCAGTAACTAACTATTGGAAAACCTGAGCGGAGGTCATTATCAGAGTCAGTCGATGATGATCGGTGTTCAGGTTTTGAAAAAATCAACTCGTGGCACCCCGAACATTCTTGTGTGATAATAACGTTCTCGATCTCGAATTTTTACGTGACATCGTGAGAAAATTAAAGGGAGAAAGGGAGGAAGGCTCCTGTTTCAGTCCTTGAGATTGGTCAATTTCATCTAAGTTATTTTATGGACATTCTCTTAAAATGGAAGTAAGTTTTCCTCAATCGGCTAACCTTCATCTAATGTTCACATAACAATAACCAGTCAAATGGCAAAGGGAATAGAGATAGCTTTTGTGATGAACGCAATTTTGTAAAAAAATAGAAGGAAAGGGATAACTCTAAAAAAAAAAATAACGAAAGTGAAATTGATCTATACTAACCAACACCTTTTTTTTCTTGGTGACACCACGCTCTAAGAGGGTGGATTTCTCCATTGCCCCCCAATTGTAACACGAGTGTGTATGTAAGCCATAAATGACCCCTTTTGTTCTTGTCGAGTTCTATAAACATTAGCGTTCGTTTCTTCTCAACGCCTAAAGCTGCCGTCACCTTTAACAGTTCTGTTCAGTTCCTCGCCCACCCTGACGATCAGAATACACTACCAGCTAAAAAGGCAGTGCAAAGGGAATATGCCTAACAGTTTCATTTTGTTGAATTATAAGGAAACGATCTTAGCCAGTGGAGCAGAACAACAAGACGAAAACATTTAAAGAATGCGATGCCACAGCTATATTTCAACGATCTAACCAAGAGTGTTGCCCACTACCGCTGGCAGTAGTGGGCAACACGAATAATTTCGATAATTATTTCCAAGAACACGCTTAAATTTATACCCTTAAATTCGCCAGGTGTATCTTATTTTTACAAGATAAAAAAGTAAATCAAAGAGATTACAATATTTTCCCGAGGCAATCACTGTACCTAGCTCGCTACAAAAACCGGCCTTAAAGAAAGGCCTCAGTGAAAGAAAATTCCACCTCAAAGAAGTTAAAAAGAAATAAGGATCTTGAGATAATTTCAAAACTCTTCGATAAAACTAAATACTATGATAAAGGTAAGATACTCTAGACTTTTAAGTTCAATTTGCTTGGAAACTACTTCGGTGCTATAGTTAAGCAAGAAGGGAATTGCTACTCAAAATTGAATTAAATTTTACATTGAAAGTCAAACATTTGTAAGTTTTCAAGTTGAAAAACATCCCCTACACGACCTACTAGCGAGATAAGCTTCTTTGCCCTTCAAATAATAATAATAATAATAATGATAATAATAATAATAACTTGTATTTATATAGCGCTCATATCTTGAACTCATGGCACTTTATAACACTGCACGGGGGACTTTACAAGACTGCTAAGCAGTTTACAATCAAATAAAGGCGAATATGACGGATGCCCCCTTCCCCCAATTCCCAGTAACCAGGCCAAACCACATCACAGTGATTTCTTGAGGTGGGTTCTTTAACGTCCCCTGCCCAACCAAATCAACTAATTAATAGATGCAGGAGACGGGACCTCCATTTATTCGTCCCTATCCGAGAAGACTAGAATATCTAACCCTTTCTTGATCGAGGTTATAGAAAGGTAGCATATTCTTCTCAATTATTTTAAGACCCTGAGTGTGGGTCCGGCTGGGGCTCGAACCCTCGACCTCCCGCCCAACAGTCCGGCGCTTAACCAACTGAGCTACCCGGGAAGCGGTTATATAAAGCACATCATCCTTTGAAAAATAAAAACTGTTTCAACAAATCTTAGAAGTTTAACTTCCATCTACTCATTCCTGAATAACGAAACATTCGCCAAAGTTTTTTACCCGAGGAAGCGAGCAGTACGTCTTAAGTTAAATCCTAGTTGTACGTCGACTGAAATAAGATACTTCAACTATTTCAATCGTAATCAGTAGAAGAAGAATAAATCAAAAATGCGGTTTTAAGTCACAAATACAATTTTCCATACTTCACTCACTATTCTGCAATACACTGTGGTGTCTTTTAAACCATGCATTAAGCAATTAAAAATTTTGAAATAAAACTTTAACTTAAAGACCTAGCTCAACACCTTGATTCAGTTCACTGACAGACAATATCGTTGAATGCCGAGATAATTAGGAAGTTTGAAAACTAAGGCATTTCGCCTTTAAAACCTTGCTATTCTACTGAAGATACTCAGAAAGTTCCCGTCGTCGGAGAAGTTGGACACAAATGGTTGTAAAAAATCATCACCAAGAATATCGCCGTTTCTACAGGACAGGATAAAAAAAAAGTCAGAAACGTAAATAGGAAATATTCATTTTAACATAGGTTTGGATGTGTTCCTAAAGTAATATCAATTTATTGATTCATTTTTGTATACAATGTACACAAACTGAAAGTTACAAAGCGTACATGTCATTCTGTTTATCTTTGCCCATCCTTGGAAAAGTTTTGGTTGAAGTCTTCGATTAAAGCTGGATATCATTCTGCTGCTCATAACAAATTACACTTTGTGATTGACTGACTAAAAACAAATCATCTTAGAGACATAAGAGCCGTTGCAGCTAGCTACTCGAGGATTTGATTATTTTCAGAGCATTAAAATTATATGGCATAAAAATATACCTTGGCTTACCTCCCTCCATGCAAACACCCTGCGGGCTTACTTCAATATATATCATCAATTAATATTTGCCTACTTACATTCGATAACATCCGACACTTTCATCTTCAACTAATGAAATTCCAGTGATACGTCATCGCCAATAAGTACAAACGGTGCCCAGTACTTCACATCGCTGAACTTTTCAGACTTTTTCATGCTCCTCATAGCTTGGTTAAGAGCTTCGCTGGCCAGCTTCCCAGTCACAAGTTCTTCATAGAAATGTTTCATAAACTCAAGAGTAGCCCCGTCATCAATCGCCCACAGAGACACAAGAACAGAGCGAGCACCGGCACACAGAAACGCTCTTGCAATTCCAACCACTCCCTCAGCCTTGATCTCTCCACGAGCACTGTGACAACAACTTAGCACAACCAGCTTTGCTCGTATCTGAATATTCAGCACATCTTTCATTGTTAGAAGAGACTCCTCCTCACCAAAGGGCTGTGATGAGCAGGCCCTTGATGGCGCTAAAGCAATTTCGCCTGTTTCCATTCGGCCATGTGCTGCAAAGTGCACCAATGCAACAAAGGGAAGTCGCCTCAATACTTCATCTTTTTTTGCCTCCTCACCAATAAGAGGTTCAGTGCCAAGGATTCTCCCGATCATCGTTACTTCCTCTCTTGCACATGGCAGTGGATCGAGCTTCCTCCCCTGGAAAAGAACTTCCTCCAAACATGGATCACCCACAAGTAAAGCACCCTTCTTGTTATGGAAATCGTTCGGGTAATCGTTAATGAGCTTCAGAGTAGTCAGTGATGGAATCATTCGAACTCGAAAAGAGTCACAGAGATAATTTGACTCGGAATCCATCAATGCAGCAAAAGGGACTAACCACAATGAGCTCTCGGGAACAATGGTGAGTTCATTACAGTTGACGAGATCAGCAACCGGCTCAATGATAACGTCATACAGCTTGCGTAAAGCAGCATGCGGTGAGCATTCAAGAGAGTAACCAGCATGACCTGACCTTTTCTTAACCAATTCTTCATCGTAGGGCTCATCAAGAGAACGATTTTCGCATTTGATAACAGCTCTGGTAAACTCTCTTGACGCTGTATTTATTAAGCTTTCAATGAAGTTATTGACATCTTTGAACGAGCCATAACTACTCATCTCGATACTTCTCAATTGAATATCCCGTAAGCTATTGATAAACCAGTAGAATATTTTGCATTCCTCACTATCTAACGCCATAAAAACTGTATTTGATACAGCATCACCAATAAGGACCTCAAGATCAGAAATCCGTGGGGTGTGAGGCCGAAGTTGTGTCTCTCCCAACCCATACCTAAAACAAATAAGATCATTAAGAGCCTGTGCACGTCCTTGTTCAGCAGAGAGAAGTGCATCAAAAATTTGATTTTGTTTTAATCGAAGACGCCACAAACAGTTATATGCATTCCTTTGCATATCGCGGTAGCTAATCTTCCAATCATCATTGAGCCGCAAACTGGTTCGGATAGCTTCAAAGATTACTATACCAGAAAGATAAGAGTTGGCAGCTCTTTCCAGGTCTCCCAGACTCCCAAAAGCACAGCCGAGGTTGCAGTAACTGCCTCCCTCTCCAGCCTTGTCTCCCACTTCTTTGGCAATTTGTAGATCACGCTCATGATACTGGATGGCTCTTTGGAAATCTCCTAGCCTACGATAAGTAATGCCGAGATTGCCGTAACTCTTTCCCTCTCCAGCCTTGTCTCCCACTTCTTTGGCAATTTGTAGATGACGCTCATGATACTGGATGGCTCTTTGGAAATCTCCAAGGCTATCATAAGCATTGCCAAGATTGCCGTAACTCTTTCCCTCTCCAGCCTTGTCTCCCACTTCTTTGGCAATTTGTAGATCATGCTCATGATACTGGATGGCTCTTTGGAAATCTCCAAGGCTACCATAAGCATTGCCGAGATTGCAGTAACTCTTTCCCTCTCCAGCCTTGTCTCCCACTTCTTTGGCAATTTGTAGATGACGCTCATGATACTGGATGGCTCTTTGGAAATCTCCAAGGCTATCATAAGCATTGCCGAGATTGCCGTAACTCTTTCCCTCTCCAGCCTTGTCTCCCACTTCTTTGGCAATTTGTAGATGACGCTCATGATACTGGATGGCTCTTTGGAAATCTCCAAGGCTATCATAAGCATTGCCGAGATTGCCGTAACTCTTTCCCTCTCCAGCCTTGTCTCCCACTTCTTCGGCAATTTGTAGATCACGCTCATGATACTGGATGGCTCTTTGGAAATCTCCAAGGCTATCATAAGCATTGCCGAGATTGCAGTAACTCTTTCCCTCTCCAGCCTTGTCTCCCACTTCTTTGGCAATTTGTAGATGACGCTCATGATACTGGATGGCTCTTTGGAAATCTCCAAGGCTACCATAAGCATTGCCAAGATTGCCGTAACTCTTTCCCTCTCCAGCCTTGTCTCCCACTTCTTTAGCAATTTGTAGATCACGCTCATGATACTGGATGGCTCTTTGGAAATCTCCAAGGCTATCATAAGCATTGCCGAGATTGCCGTAACTCCTTCCCTCTCCAGCCTTGTCTCCCACTTCTTTGGCAATTTGTAGATCACGCTCATGATACTGGATGGCTCTTTGGAAATCTCCTAGGCTATCATAAGCATTGCCAAGATTGCCGTAACTCTTTCCCTCTCCAGCCTTGTCTCCCACTTCTTTGGCAATTTGTAGATCACGCTCATGATACTGGATGGCTCTTTGGAAATCTCCTAGGCTATCATAAGCATTGCCGAGATTGCCGTAACTCTTTCCCTCTCCAGCCTTGTCTCCCACTTCTTTGGCAATTTGTAGATGACGCTCATGATACTGGATGGCTCTTTGGAAATCTCCAAGGCTATCATAAGCATTGCCGAGATTGCAGTAACTCTTTCCCTCTCCAGCCTTGTCTCCCACTTCTTTGGCAATTTTCAGACGACGCTCATGATACTGGATGGCTCTTTGGAAATCTCCAAGGCTATCATAAGCATTGCCGAGATTGCCGTAACTCTTTCCCTCTCTAGCCTTGTCTCCCACTTCTTTGGCAATTTGTAGATGACGCTCATGATACTGGATGGCTCTTTGGAAATCTCCAAGGCTACCATAAGCATTGCCGAGATTGCCGTAACTCTTTCCCTCTCCAGCCTTGTCTCTCACTTCCTTGGCAATTTTCAGATGAAGCTCATGATACTGGATGGCTCTTTGGAAATCTCCTAGCCTACGATAAGTAATGCCGAGATTGCAGTAACTCTTTCCCTCTCCAGCCTTGTCTCCCACTTCTTTGGCAATTTGTAGATGACGCTCATGATACTGGATGGCTCTTTGGAAATCTCCAAGGCTATCATAAGCATTGCCGAGATTGCAGTAACTCTTTCCCTCTCCAGCCTTGTCTCCCACTTCTTTGGCAATTTTCAGACGACGCTCATGATACTGGATGGCTCTTTGGAAATCTCCAAGGCTATCATAAGCATTGCCGAGATTGCCGTAACTCTTTCCCTCTCTAGCCTTGTCTCCCACTTCTTTGGCAATTTGTAGATGACGCTCATGATACTGGATGGCTCTTTGGAAATCTCCAAGGCTACCATAAGCATTGCCGAGATTGCCGTAACTCTTTCCCTCTCCAGCCTTGTCTCCCACTTCCTTGGCAATTTTCAGATGAAGCTCATGATACTGGATGGCTCTTTGGAAATCTCCTAGCCTACGATAAGTAATGCCGAGATTGCAGTAACTCTTTCCTTCTTCAGCCTTGTCTCCCACTTCTTTGGCAATTTTCAGACGAAGCTCATGATACTGGATGGCCCTTTGGAAATCTCCTAGGCTATCATAAGCATTGACGAGATTGCCGTAAGTATTTCCCTCTCCAGCTCTTTCCTCTACTTTTATAGAAAGATGCGAATTGTTCTCGTGATGGAGGACCTTCTTGATAGCTGTTTGAGATAGTTGTTTGTGGATTTTTATATCCTAAGGTTTGAAGTTAGAAATATTTTAATTACCTACAGACATCAAACATACATAATTACATACAGACATACTTTATTAACGTGGCTGAGACTTAGCTGTGTAAAACTAGTTTACAGGTCAGTCAGGAAGGAAAAGATAGATAAATAAACCTAGAAGCTTTATAAAAATGTTTAAAATGCTGTAGTATTATGGAACCGCATAAATTTATATAACTTTTAAACCTCTAAAAACTAGGTTAAATTGCGAATAAGATCTGTAAACTTGCAACTATAAAAAATTGTTTGATAGTAATGGAGCTACATAAAACTATAGAAGTATAGTACTTACATACTAAAAAGTACTAATTTCAATTGCAAATAAGGCCTGTTTACCCCTTGGCTGACCTATCCTTAATTACTTCTGCAGATAGCTAATTATATGAGGCGGACTTGCGAGCTTATGTGGTGCAGCTAAATTTATCCAACCGTGCCAGCTGGGCGTATACTGAGGACATTTCTCTTTAAGGCATTTGAAGGTGAAAAATCTTTTGACCCGGTAGTCGTTTTTCGAGGTTTACGTACAGGACTTAGGAGTCTATGAAAACTGAATAAATAAATTAAATCATTATAAATAGCAAATAAAGACTATCAGAGTTAAATTAATAGGTGGACAACGCTCGGACAATGCCTTGTACAAAATACAACTACCAAAATGCCTTAGATTTTAAATATACTCCAGACATCGCAAACATAGGAACTACTTTTTTAAATACATGGAAACGTCGAACTGGTCCGTCTTCCATGAAATCACACCAATCGAGCGCCCCTTTCCGTGTTGCGCATTGGTTTTCATTAAATTTTGATGTGGTAACTGTTCACGTACCTCGCTTTCTGCGCTGTTTTTGTCACGGTTAGTCTTTACTTCCTGTTTACTTCCCGATTCATCTGTCCCATCAGTTGACTCAGTAACACATTGGGTCCACAAATCAAGTAACTTCTTGTTGTTGTGGTCCATCTTTATAAGGTCAAGTCAAAGACTTTACTTGTAAAAAGAGTTTGGTGTCGTTTTTTGGCACAATAAAAATTCAAACACAACCAGGCTCATGTCAGCGTTCAGTCTAGAGCAATTGAAATTAGCCGCTAGAGCTAAAAGTTATACAACCAGAATTATTCCAACTTCTACAACTTCTATCACTGGTAGTGATAATGATGGTAGTAACAGAAGCAGCAGCAGTGGGAGGAGTGACCTCGAGCAAAACTACTAGTACCCCCACCATTGCAAGCTCTCAAGTCCTCCGCCCTCACATGCCCTCACCAGGAAACTGTCAACACCAATGTCAACTAGTCCACCCTCACCGATGGTGCCACGAACAAAAGTTGCAACAAAAAGCTTGCGGAGTCATCTGCGCATTTACCATTTAAGCTTCTATATTCATCAACTGAGTTATTCCCAGTCATAACCTTTCGTGACATAATATTTCTCTAACCTCCGTTTCCACATTTGGAAAAAAATACATGCGTGATTCTGAGTGGTCAGCCTATAAACCCTTGTTTGTCTCTTGAATCTATTTCATCAGTAAATAGAAGGGAAGGAAGAGTGGTTTAGATATACGGAGGTGTTTAAAAGTCACCCATTCAGGCAAAGGCTTTGTTTAAGGTCAAATCTGTTGTTGTTAGCCGTCTAAAATACAAGTCACCGGGTAACCAAAGGTCTTTATATTCATCACAGTCAACAGCGTATAAGAACCGTCTACTTTACACTTTTTGACTTAGGTACCTGAGTGACAAAAATTTTCATATTCGTCAAAGGATACTGCTAATCCTTTCTGACACCAGCCAATGGCTTCTTGATAGAAGTGAAGCTGCTCACATGCACTGGCCCCTTAAGAAAAGGAAACTGGAATATTTGTAATTATGATCAATAGGGAAAAATTATAATTCTTCCCATTGCAATAACTAAAGTTTTCGATAAGCAATTAAGGATAAAAACCAGCGACATTAAAGAGTGACGTTACAACGGCTCTATGCAATCAATCTCAAATTAAAAAAAAATACATTTGCGAGTTCATTATATAGTTAAAGTACGTGTGAAGGTCTCAATGCATATGATTAAGAAGTAGAAAACGATAAATAAAGGATAAAAATAGGTTAATAAAATACAAGCGTGGTGCACTTGATCTGTCGGATAAAAAGTTTTGTTTTGATGGAGTCAGATTGAGTGTTAAGTGTCGGTTTTCTGTCTTTGATGAAGAGCATTTCATAAACTCAGTTAAACAATCCAGCTTCCGACGGCATTTCTTGAGGATGGTAAATTGGTCACGAAGATCTTTCTTCCTTAGATTGTGTACGTCCCGAAGGTGTTTACCTATGACAGAATGCTTGTGCTCATTGATGCGCTGAGTTACGTAGGCGTCGGCACGTATAGCCCACATAATCTGCATCGCACAGATGACATTTGTATTTATAAACAATGCATTTTTCGTTAACAAGAGGTGGTTTGGGTTCTGTCACTTTGATCTCATCATCAATTTTCTTGCTCGTAAACACTGGGCACAAATCGCTGTTCATTTTCTTCGCGAGATTGGACAGCTGTCCTCGTACTAAGTCGGCTGGCCGTTAATCTTTAAATGGTATAATGATTCGAACAGGCTTATTAACCTCAAGCGCCTGTTTTCGGTCATGAGACTCGATGAATCTGGTGATTACACAGTTCATGAGTCCCTCAGGGTACTTAAGCTTTCGAAAGATCTCTTTCAGGTTGTCAGCGAAAAGGTCAGGTAAAGATGAGAGTCGATGTGTACGATTTAACATAGTTGTTGGAAGAGATCGTTTATCCCTATTGTCCACATGGCTTTAGTAATGGAGAAGAAGACCTTTATCTGTTGTTTTCCTGTAGACGCATGCTCTAACTTGGCTACCCATCCTCATAACTTCGATTCCGATGAAGGGCAGTTTGCCATTGATTGCTACTTCCATGATAAAGTTGAGCGCGGGGTGTGTTTTTTTCAGCATTGCAAGAAAAGCACTAGCTGTTGAAATGTCCTGCACCACGGCTAAGGTGTCATCCACGTACCCCCTATAGAAATAGGGTAGTTTCTTCTCCCTTTCAAGTTTCTACTTAATGGAACACATAAATATATTTTCCATGAGCGGTCCTAGTGGTGATCCCATCGCAACACCATCTCTTTGTTCGCAGAGGCTGCCATTAAACTGGATAAGTTGCTGTTTTGTGGCCGCTCTTAGAAGGGCAACGAGATCATCTCGGCTGATGTTCATGTTGTAGGTCACATTGAACCAGTTTTCAGTGAAAGCTTTGTTAGCAAGGATCTTTATTTTTTCTTCGAGGGGCACATTCGTGAAGAGGGAAGATACGTCATATTAAAATATCACACTCACTAAAACGCATCTCCTTGATCTCATCGGCAAACTGGAAAACATCAGTGATTGCATATTTGTTGATCGAAAGCGGTTTTAGTTTCTCATCAAGCCATTTCGCAAGGGTACAATTATATGTGTTCGCGGCAGACAAGATTGGTCGTACCGCCAATCGTTTTTTATGCGTCTTGGTCAGACCGTAGAGGTGTGCCAATCTCGAGCCTTTCTGGCGAACAGAATCAGCGATATGTTTAGGAAGATTTTTTGAACTACGGACTCCAGATGTTTCTATTTTCCTAGTAGAGGGTGATAATGTTGGGGTGGTTTACCCCTTGTACTTGCTCTTTCCAAGGATACTGGCTTGAATTTCGTTTCATTGTTGACAGACGCCTCACTTAAAAACGTACATAGTCAGATCTGTCCATGACGACAACACCTGACCCTTTGTTTGGTTTCGAGATTATAATATAATCCCGTTTCTTCAGTTGGTTAATGGATCTTTGTAACGCTCTAGGCGGTCTTGGACTTTTCCGTTAAATGTAGTTTAATGCAATAGAACGGAGTGTGGCTGCGGCCAACTCTTTTTTTTCGTCAGAGATCGTTGGTTCGAGTTGCCAGTAGACGTTTTCAAAGTTGGCTTTAACCTCCATGGCAGATATCTGACGCTGAGGAATAGCAAACTTGAGACCTCGGCATAGTACAAGTTTCTGAAAAAATGTTAGCTGATGGGATGATATGTTCTGGATATGCTCGTCAACATCCACGTTTCTGCGTAACATCCTTGCGATTTTTGAAATATGGTCGTTCATGACTTTCTTATACCGTTTCCTACGAAGAAAGGCCATCGTTTTCATGATATATAAATAGCGAAGGGATGAGCATGTTTGACGAGTCTAATCGTAGATTTCGTTGATCTGTGTCGTCAAGACTATATTCTACCGAGACTTCAAGCAAAGTTCCTCAATGATGACATTCTCAGGTAATTTGTTCGAAGACTGCTTCCACTTAGCAGATTTCGTTTCATCCACCCTAGCGAGCGCTGGGGTGAGACTAAAATTCTGACAAAGCAGAAGGAATCCGATCGCTCCATCGCAGTTGAGTTGTTTGATGCTAAGTTGTTCAAGTCTCTTGAACAATGAGAATGATGGCACGGAGCCGTCGAAACGTCATTTTTTAATATCGCTGGTTTTTCTTCCTATTGTGCATACTAAATATACCCAAAGTTGTATCAAAGTAATCAAAATGAAATTACGACTCGAGACCCAGTAGCAAATACACGTTGGTGAAGAAATGTTAAAATGGGACTAGTCTTTTGATGAAACTATCAGTACTTACAGCTTGAACCTTTAAACAAACTTTGATTAGAAGGAATTAATAATTATAAATGTACGGGAAAAAATTTCAGCATGCTCATGGGTCGAGAACACGTCAATTAATCCCAAACGAGGCAGAAAGTTGACATTTTGTCTGAGACTGCATGTGGCTACTGATGTAGCACATTACTATAGCATTGAAGAGAAATAGAGGTTGTACAATAATGATAGAAGGTAGTGTTGTTCACATGGAAACAGAAAACCTGAAGCATCTCACATATTTATGAGTACCCTGTTCCACATGAGAAAGACGATTAAAAAATGAAGTAACCAATTGACATCTAAGCAATAATTAAATTGTGACAAATAATGATATTAATAATAGTAAGAATGATAACGATAGTATGGCGGCCAAAAGCACTCGCACATGTTCAACTAAGACACGCTCTTTGATATAACAAATACAACAAAACGAAGCGAAGCGGAGCGGTTGCTAAAATAAAATTATAAACAATAACTCACTACAATTATACATAAAGAAATTGAAAAACTTGTATGTAGATTGTACGAGATTCCGGCGAAATGCTAACTTGAGACGATAAAAAAAACGAAAAGCAATGGTTGAACACGGTTTAATGATAAAGCTCGAATGACTAAAACTTTACACGACAGAAATTATACGGATATACAAATAAAGAGAAATTATTCGAAAAAAGGTAACGGAATACCGTAGAAAATATCGAGCGTAGAAGCAAACGAACTTAAAAAAAATGCGACGATAACAAACAAACAAAATCAATGAAAGCAAACGAACCTGATGAAAATGCGACGGAAAGAAAAAAAGGAATACGTATTTGACAACAAATAACATCACAACATGGCGGCAACAGATAGTAATAAAAATAATTATAGAGGCTTGCTAAAAAACTTCACGGTTTCTCTGTCCTCTGGGCTCCAATAATCATTTAACCACGATTATTGTAATTTTGCCTGTTACCATTAAATAGTTTTATTATTTCATCGCAATTCCATTTTTGTCAGACTTTTGTCTCATACAACAAGGCATTCTGCGTTTTATTTATTCCGTCATTGTGCTTTTTTAGGATATTCCGTCATTCCATGCTTAAGCATACTCCGCCGTTCTGCCGTTCAGCAGTTCCACCGTTCCTTTATTTTCATCTAATAACTCAAGCTAGTGTATTTAGCACCTTGCTCGCGTCGCAAATTTAGCATTCCTTTTGGGTAGACGTTGCTAATTCAAATCATAAAATGCTCTCTCTCCGATGAAAAAAATTGTCCTCAAAGTTTCCATGATGTGCAGATCACACCTATTTAGATATTTCTGCAACAAAAAGGGTTTTTTTTGTTCGGTAATTAAAATTACGCGTCGACGAGATCGAAATTATTTTGAGATGTTTATTGTCTTTTGGAGTGTCACGACAAGAACTGAAAACATATTGCGCCAGTAGCTATGAGCCAGAAATCAAAAGAGGAGGCAACTCAAATGTGTATCGAGTGCAGCGAATGTCGAGCTAATAGGATACTCTCAAAAAAAAAATAATAATAGGTAGCATCGGGAAATATCGGGTCAAGATCGGAATTCTATTGTTACTTATCATCACTATTCTATAGGAGACGGCAGCCGCAAAAAAAGTTGAAGTTGAGTATAGAAAGTTGAGGTTAAATTGATGACAGGTAAGTCGCGAAAGAACGAAAAACAGCATAGAGGAAAGGTGAGGAGAAAGTTACCACGTTTTAATTCACAGTGTGAGGGAGAATGCCAAAAAACGAAAAACATCCTGCCAAGGACAAACAACTGGATAAAAGTCTAGAAGTCTTGTGCTTCCCAAAACGGCTATGTAAAGTGTGAACCTGATGCCCGAGGCAACACTTAGTACGTAAGACGGGGATGATTACGAGCGGTACAGCTTTCGTGTAATGGTTACTACAGTCGACTAATACCAAACAGAGAAAGAGTGCAAAAGCTTGATTATTAGTAATAGAGAGTTTAGAAGATCGAAGCAAGTTTTTTAAGGCAAAATCCCGCCTACTCTGGCGACAAAGTAGAGGCAAGCGGCCGAACCAGAGAGCCATGACTCGAAATAAAAACAACTTAAGAGGAAAACATAGTTGTATTTTTGCTTGTACATAATTAATTAGTAATCACATGACCTTTCTCCTGCAGTTTGGGATAAATTGGCCCTTGTAAATTTTTAAGGACTACAGATCTCTTTCGCACTACAGGCTCATGTAATTTGGTTAGCCTTTGAAAAATTTACTCGCGCTGAAAATTCCAATTTACATTTGGAGGAAGGGCCATGCTTGCCTGGAGGCTTTTGCCTGCATGGTCATTAAGCCTGAATTACAAACTTTATACGTACTAGTAAAAACGAAAAAAACTTCTGCATTTCTTAGGAAATGCAAAAAACCTACCGTTTTCTATGGCTTTTATGAAAGTTGGTTCGAACTGAACAGAAACTGTAGCATCATCCAAAGCTTCTTGATAATTTCCTAAAACGTATTTTCAAGTACGGGCATAAATATTTTCACACTTGCTCATCGCACACACCAAGCTTGCCAAGTTGGCGATAAATCTTTTTACCCAGACTTTATCCTACAGGAGGATGTGATCTTGTCTACCTACATCATATTGGCCCTTTCTTTTGATCTAAGAGTTGAAGGTTCACCTCCTACCATTGGTTATTACGGATATATAACGCACTATCTGTTAGTTCAGCGGTATGCTAATTAATTGTGGACATCACAGGTACGTATACGCTAAGCAGTTCTCAAGATGGCTAATAAGAGACCTTTCAGGTTTTGGTTCCATCCGTCTTCCAATTAGCCAGGGGATGAATAGAAAATCGGCCAGTACGCGTGATGCTGGTGACAGGGCCGTGCCATGAGCTTGTCTAAGTCGGCGCTTTACTAAGCTTACCAGTCAATCAGATCCATTGGACCTGTCTGATTAATGCTCCCTTTGACAAAACTCCTTAAATTGGTCAAGCTTCCCTTATTAACTTTAATGACGTTGCGTCCTTCGACTCGCAAAGCAACAAACGCGTTTCTTCACGCATATAACTCGAGCTGTAAACTTTTGTATTGAATCCTTTTAAAATTGGTATATTAGGAACAAACGACCAACTCTTACCCAAACGCAATTGCGCGGCTGCCCTGTTGCTATAGAGCGCGGCGTTGACTTGGATGTCTTTGCAATTCACTTGCAGTCCCTCTGTATAGAGGTGTACCGCGTTGTAAGCCTCCCCTTTGCTGTACTCGTTATCACCATCCTTCAAGTACACCTCTGCTATTGCTAACAAAAAAGCAGCAAACATCCATAATCAACATCAATGTTGGGGGGGGTACCTCTCGCTTACCCAAATTAACCAGAGGTACTAGGACTCTGTACTTTTCTTTTTCCTCTTCCAAAGGAGTTGACTTCTACGACAGCGATACTTCTCTTCTCTCTCTCTAACGAGAAGTACCAACGTCTTAAGTAGGAAAACCGTAGACATGTTTGGGTTAGCTTACCGTGAGTGTTTCTATAGTGTATCCGTTTATTTTGCAAAAATGGGGAACTGGGTGGTCCTCATCGAAGTATTCGTCGAGCGCCAAGGAACCAATTGAACGCTAGCAGCTGCGCACAGGAATCGCGCACGCAAACAAGAACTTCAGTGTGGGTAAAACTCAAGGTCAGCTTTACCAACGCAAACACGACCACCTATGAAACTTATTATTCTCAACCATAACAAGCGATTAAAGTGTCTAACACGGTAATAAGGAAATCCGCGAGCTGAGCCAAAAAAATATAAATCTACCAAAACAACACGTAGGCGCAAAAGGCAAGGCTCAACAAAACAAAAGGCTTCACTGGAAAAGTCTCAAAATACCAACTTCCAATTCACCTCACAACATCATGATTAAAGAGGAATGCAAAAGCTAACATCTCGAAATATACACCTTTGTATGTACTTTGGAGAGCTGCAGTTTGACCTAAATGTTTAAAGTTAAAGTCGTGTTTTCGACTAACAAAACATTCTGCGTCTTTCCCGTTAAATGATCCTTACTCGGTAAGTGCCGTTACCATGTTCCTCTGGCAAGGATAGTGTGGAGTCATAATTAATTCGATGACCGTAGGTATCACACTAAATATGTTGTATCTATTCTAGTTGTTATTCTTACCTTTCAAAGTAGCATCATCAAATTGCGATGTACTGTCTGACGGTACTTCAGCCTGAACGTCTGAAAAATATTCCGTCAGACATCGAGGTTATCAAATATCTTTCTTTTGGCCTCTAATAATTTATTTTTTCAAAGTACTCAGAAAAACAACTACAAGCTCTGTGGTGCAACGTTTTAGAAAATGATTGAGGTGAACATTGTTTCAACCAAAAGTTTCAAAACCAGCTTTTTCATTTTCATTCGGAGGCGCCGCACCGGTCACACTGAGGACTTAATGTATCAAATACGATGGAACGTTTTGCCAACATTGACAAACACTAACAAGATGATCTAAAACAACGTGAATCGAGGTATGCAGTGGGAAAGTGGTCAAACTCTATCTCAAATCTTTGATATATCTTTTTCCATCGAAACTTAAAATAGTAGAATGTGATCTGAGGAGGAATAAGATTTTTAAAGGAACATTGATTAAGAAAGATTTCTAACCTTGCGCCAAGGTACCGACTTGATATTTTATCAAACAGACTTCCCATACTCAATTTGATCTTATCGACAAAATATACTGGAGTCTAATCGAGATGGGAGTAAGAACTGAAGAACGAGAGACATAAGGACGGAATATAGAGAAGGAGATGCAGACGGTGGAAACCACTTGATGAGAGGCACTGAGAAAAAAAGGGAAAGAAAGATCGCATTTGTGATCCCTTATGTATGACTTTGTGCGCCAAGGGCAAGACGAGGACAAAGAGTATTTCATTCTGAGCCGTAACGGTTTCAACTCAATCTTCCGTAATCTCCGAAAAAATGAATTTTCTCTATAAGTTGTCAGCAGTTGGTTTCCACCTCCAAGGTATTCTCTTAGTACTAGAGTTTTGGTGTGGAAATGAGTTTCCTTTCAGTTTTAGAACTTGACACTAAAACATGAATATTAACCCTACAAATACGCCTACTTTCCTCACCTGCCTGAAAATCATCAGCTAAATTTAGTTTCAAATCTCCAGATCTGACCTGACGTTCCTCTGTGACTGGAAAACAAAAGCATCACGTTTGTGGTTAAACTTTTACACTTCAAAAAACAAGCTGTTTAATGAGTATTTCCCCAAGTGATTCTACTTTCACTTTTCATCATACTTGGGCACTGTCCACTAAATCAAGCAGCAATCTGGAAATGAGCATTATGAGAAACTTTCTAAGATAGAAAATGAATTGCAATGTTTTCCCTCTTACCGTCTGTAGATTTCCCATCATCAACGTTCACCTGACCACCTTCCGCCATCACTGCAAAAGAACCAAATTTGAACTTTGTGTTGTCAACTTTGGCTAAAGGGGCTGTCCTCATAAAATTCAAATTTTGACATTTGCACCTGATTAGTTTCAGAGAGTTCACCTCAGCCGATAGCATAAAACTAAGGGAACTCCAGATGTTTTCTCTTTCTCTCTCTCTCTCTCTCTGCCACAACCAAACTTGTTCCAAAGCCTTAACCTTAATTCTCGACTTATTGAGCATTTTAGCCCTCTCAGCCAAAACTTCAACATAACAATCCATCATTGGCTGATTTTTCATGACAATTTTTGCCTACAATAATATAAATGGGCTGAAACAGTAATGAGAGTTGGGGATGCCGCGATAGTTTCTTGAAGAAATTGAACTTAAAGGCTTTCACGGAGAATAAACCTCACACAGAGTAAGAAATCAAGGAGCTCATTCGGTAAATTAGGACTCTTATGATCTATCTAACCTACCACAGGGTTGGTTATTCAGAGTAAACAGAACGAACTTGGCGCATTAGCGTTTGATCAGTCACATGACCTGTCAATCTACAAAAAAACCACACGCTATTTCAGTCCTTAAAAACAATACCAATCAGCCACAATCTGACCAAAGTTTGACAAATAACTGTGCAAGATTCAATACTTTGAGACAACAAAACATTTTCTGGGGTCAGCAACAGTGTAAAGAGCTTACGAGAACAGTCAAAGTGCTCGAAATGAAAGCAATTCAAGTAAAGTAAATGTTTAAAGCCCAGGGAAGAGTTTTTACCGTTCCACTTAATAACTGCCACGTACCCTGCCAGCGCGTGTGTACCTATCAGTTTTCAGTTATAGGAATCGTTTCACAAGTACTCTGCATGGTACCGACAGTTTGTCAAATTTACATCGGTTACAGATATAAGCTCTAACCTGGACAAGACAAATAACCTTTCCACAGGAAAAGGGAAAAGATCACAAGGTTCGCTTTATTAGGAAAGGTTAACTTGTGAACCCTTTTCGCGGAGGATTTCAAGGGATGGGTACCGCCATCCCATCTATTAAGGTCAGGATCGAAACGCGCTGTGATTGAACGGTTAAATTAATCGGAAATAAAGTTTGACTCCTCTCTTCTGCACTACACTAAAGCTACAAAAGTGTAAACGGAGCAGCACGTTGGGAGTTTTCAACTCTCTAGTGTAAAAGCGACACTCCTTGGGGCTAGGTGGCTCCCGTAACTAAGGCCTTAAAGCAGACCTGGCGACGTCACGCCTTCAAAAATCTTCCGAGTAAGGCTAAATTTAGGTGCTCAGCCAATTCAATCAAATTCACATCACCTCTAGGAGCCGTAAAATATAATGCAGAAGAGGTGCAAAAAAAAAAAAGAAAGGCTGACAAAAACTTAGGCAAATTAAACACGTTACTGGAATCACTTACAGATAAATGCGTGGACAGTTGTATTTGTAACAATATTTCAGGATCAGCTGAGTTCAAAGGCCATAAACGCCTCCTCCCCAACCAGTTCCTCGCCTTGTATTGATACAGTGCCCAGTAGGTAGAAATAGAAATTTAAGATATAAAAATAATAATCATTAAAAAATGAACGCCGCCTGAGGTGGACTGTTCATATGGCATATTTAACTCAAGATTTTCATAGTTAGCAGTTTACTTTTACGGAAAAAGAAAGTAAAGAGCAGTCCAATTTTGACCATGTCTAGCAAATGCGAGAAATTACACGGATGTTACTAAAACTGATAACGGGGAACGGGGAACGGGTGTACGGCGGTAACCCGCCTGAGAATTCAAAATAGCGTAGTAAACGGAACTAAAGGGTCTGGAAACTAGTAGTATGTGCTCTTCGAACGCGATCGTCGGAGCACAAAGCATGGACGGTAAGTGTAGGTTTTATTGAAGGATTTTACTTTGAAATGTTGAGTGCCTCATAAATTTAGTTTTTGTCTGGCACACATTGCAGGTTGCATAGAAATCAAATCCTCGGAGAGGTGAATATCTTACAATTCATGCACAACATTTGAACGATCAACTCAGAACTACAAGCTCGCGACACTTATTCTTATATTCATAGAGTAATTGTACTGCAAGGTAATGAAGTTTACCTCCAATATCTTCACCGTTACAACCTAGCAATGTCAATAATGTTGTAAAGCAAACAGCTGAATGACTTTCACGCCCACTATGGGAATCACTTTCTCTTGAATATGATCAATGCAGTGTAAATTTTATTGTAAGCAATAGCATGAATGCGAATTCATACACCTACATTCTTGAAGACATAACTGATGTTTTCCTGTTAAATTAAATGTTATTCAGTAAAAGTTCTGTCAATTTTTGATTTCTCTATTGTTTACATGGAAGTTTATGGGTCGATAAAAAGATATTATGTTCCTCTTGTTATTTTGCGGTAAGGTAAGCAGATATCTGCATGTAGTAATTTTAGTAACTAGGCTGCTTATTACGTTTCTTAGCCCATTTCTGTTAACCTAAGATATTACCTCCTTGCTTGTTATCTGCAAAAAATGCTGTTGGGCAATGCAAACAACCAACATACCCAAACTCTGCCAAAAGGTGCAGATTTCAGGAAGGAAAAACAAAGAGAGACGTCAGAACAAATGGTGGCAGCCATTGCAGAAACGTTGACATCGAATTCTTGCCTCGGAATACTAGGCTTCGTGGCTTCGCCTGGGCAATAGTTAAATAAAAGCGAGTCGTCTAATTTCGCTGCAAGCGGCGACCTAGCGATAAAATCAGTGTTTGTAAACATCGTTTATTCCGCCATTTTGAATTCTCAGGTGGGTTACCGCTGTACTTCCGTTCCCCGTTCCCCGCTACCACTTTCAGTAACATCCAAATTACACCTTCGGTTTTCCTGGAAAGCCGCATTGCCCCGAAACAATCTCAAGCTTTGCTTTCCAAAAATAAACTGCCCGTGTGAATGAACCCTTGAACCATTCTCACAACTTGTCAACTGCGCGTCCTATAGTTCTCGCAAAGTTCAAACTAAAACCTTGAAAGATATCCAGCGATGAAAAATAGTAAGATAAAAAATGTAGATTGACAAATAGAGAAACAAGTCAACAGACAGGTAAAGTTGCGCTTTGAGAAATCAAATCATAGAAATAAAATGTTTTCCAAAAAAA
The DNA here is from genome assembly GCF_964205215.1 of Stylophora pistillata. Classification (NCBI taxonomy): domain Eukaryota; kingdom Metazoa; phylum Cnidaria; class Anthozoa; order Scleractinia; family Pocilloporidae; genus Stylophora; species Stylophora pistillata. The sequence continues at coordinate 29,569,443 of NC_142521.1, read as the reverse complement.
GCCATTTAACTGCACAGGGTTGCTTGTCTCGTCAATTCCACGTGCAACTACGGTGACTGCGGCCATGTATTTTTTTTATGCTAGAATCTAATACCTTCTCCGGAGGAAAATTACTTACTGATTTCAAGCTGGAAATAAAGTTAAGTTAGCACACAGTACTTGAAGGCTTTTCACGCAAAATAGAGTAAGAAAAGCACTTTTTCCCGAGTTTTTCGCTCACCGTTTTCCGAGCTATGTGACGTACTTAATATATTCATTTACAGTCAAACTAAGTGAAGCGTACCCCTCAGGATTACATTATACTTAATGATTTGATTATTTGAATATTGAACCCGCTAATCGTTTCAGGAGCGCAATAACGAATTGAATATTTGAACATGGAACCCGCTAACCGTTTGAAGAATGCAATAATCGATTGATTATTTTGAATATTGAACCCGATAGCCGTATTCGTTGGCGAATATTGATCCCGATAGCGTGGATCATTGTTCAAATCAGAAGTCCATTTCTGATTGGGTCATGCGAACACGTGATGGTAGATTGGAACTATTTCAACATGGCGTCAGACATGGGGGGAAAGGTGAGTGCGAGTGTTGTGTAGAACTTTTTGTAAATGTTGTAAATAGAATGCCATATTATCGAGAGCTTGTTTCGCCTATTTACATCTTGACGAACTTGTAGAAATGCTTGTGTGTATTCATCGTCCAAAAAAATAGTTAACGGGCGAAGCCATCGCAAGACTTTTTTCATTTCGTTAATATTTGCGATCGACTGTCTCAGTGTTTTTACAGTGCAGTTTGTTCATTTTCAGGATTCCTCGTCAAATAGAACAATCTTATTGGATTTCAGAAATGGACTTCTAATTTGAACAATGATCCACGCCTTTTCAAAACGGATACGGCTATCGGGTTCAACATTCAACTAATCAATCCATTATAGCATTTGTGAAACGGCTAGAGGGTTCAATAATCAAATAATCAATTCATTATTGCATTCTTGAAACGACTGGCGGGTTCAATATCTAATTGATAAATTCATTAATGTAATCTTGAGGGGTACGCTTCACTTAGTTTGACTGTAAAGCTGGTAATAAGTGGTAATGGTAATGCCAAGATTGCACTGGCTGTGCAACTCACTCGAAAGAAACTCTTTTTAAAAGAAATATATTATAGATCGTATTGATGTGTACTGTCTCTGCTCCACTGTTTACTTCTAGAACGATCAGAAACGTTGTCACTGTCTTAATTTGCTCCCATACATCCTCCATGGAAAAAAATTCCTGACTTAACGAATATTAACTTAACTTACAATGATATATCTTAATGTCTGAAAAAGGAAAACGCAATTGTACACGAGACTGACTCTTAATTGTTTGGCTGAGCCATAGTAATACTATGAAGAGCATATCTGATTTCTCCAATGCACAAATTCCTACTGAACTACTGAACGTAGAAGTCTACTACAAGTTCGATCCAGCCTTGAATTATTTAAAAACCATGTGCGTATTATTTTATGAAAATGAAAACTTTCTACATGAAATTTGAACGTTATAGGAGCCGGGTAAGTCTAATCTGAGGAACTGCTGACTGCGAAACCTGCGAACCTACTACTTGAACCGCCAAATGTCTGCAAACCGATTACAAATGAAAAAGGAAAGTAAAGACTAGAAAGGTAAAGAAAGAGTTAAACGAGGGATAACCTCATCCAGCTCCTGATCCCTTGTGACTAACTTCGGTGATCAGACCACGACCTAAGCTTTCCTTATGATGCCAAAAATAAAAGTGCTTTCGTGCAGGCTATATTTGATTATTAATAAATAGGCCAGCCATCCCGGAAGTATGTTTGCAATTGTTTACAAATCAATACGGTCCACTAACAAAACCAGGAATTTTAGCAAGAAAGGTTAGCATTGATTCTGCCTCTGAAATAAAGTGATGTAACTCACCGAAAACATTGTTACATTTACCTATTATTTAAGTGCCGAAAGTCGATCTCAGTGGCGGCAAATAGGAAAACATGGCTAATACAACTGAACTGTTCTTTACTTTTTTTTTCCGTAAAAGTGAACTGCTAACTGTGAAAACTTTGAGTTAAATATATCATATGAACAATCCACTTCAGGCGGCGTGAATTTTTAAATAATAATAATTATTATTTTTTTAAATTTCCATTTCTAGTTTATTTATGTATTTAATTATTTTTTTAATTTTTTTTTTAACTTTTTTTTTTTTTAATTTCTGTTTTAGACTCCGCACTCCGCGTTTTCGGAACAGCCAGCACTACATTGGGTTTTCTCAAACGCTCTGGAAGTTTTAACATCTCAAGCGCAACAGGGAAATTTCCCCTTAAGCGCAAAAAAGGGGGTTTCTCTCCATTACAAACTAAAACCAGAACTCATGACGTCACGCATTCCTTCGCAAAATCAGATATTTTAAAATTTTGCTTCAGAAAGCTTATTGCCTATTTTCTCTGAATATAGATAAATGAAATGTGAGAGCAATTATTTGTTTCATCTAATAGCCTAGCTCGCAGTTATTTCAGCGAGATTGGAAAGAAACATTTTTCAGCTTACTTTCGCTGGCTATGAACGACAATGTGTCAATACTGGCAGACTTTCACTAATTCTGCCCAAATCAAGGCCTAACTGTCAGTTTTGGTGAACAACATACCGTCCGCATTTAGAATTGTTTAGAACTGTATTAGGTAATGTTGGTAAAGGTGCAAGAAATACAAGTTTTGACTTGTTAGCACTGATGACAAGAGATATATCTAAATTTGTTATCCATCTGCGGTTTTCCTCGCTCCACAGACGATTGCGATTAACGTGATCCTGCATAAATTGAAATGTATGCAGTTGTTGACTGCGATCGACGTCCCCGACTCTTCACCGAATAATATTCCGAGAAAACGTACTCTGCTACACAAAATCAAAGCTACCCCTACATTGTAAGGTGACTAAACTCCACTATTTTTTTATCTATTCATACTAAGAGGGGTTTTGCTAAATGACGCAATGTTATAAACTTGCAAATATCTGTAACTGCAAACTTGTATATGTCGCTATCGAAATGAACTTGGCTAGACGCACCTAAGTTTGTGTTGCTGAGCTATCGGGAAGGCGAAAATATTTCAAAAACCACATCCACTACAACCAAAATCTTACCTCGGCGCTTCCGCGCGTGTCCTTTCAGTTTCCTTTACCAGCCTTACAAAAGAGAAAAGCAGATATAATAAACCCACAGCAAAACCTCTGTCCTTTCAGTTTCCATTACCAGCCTTACAAAAGAGAAAAGCAGATATAATAAACCAACAGCAAAACCTCTGTCCTTTCAGTTTCCATTACCAGCCTTACAAAAGAGAAAAGCAGATATAATAAACCCGCAGCAAAACCTCTGTCCTTTCAGTTTCCTTTAGCAGCCTTACAAAAGAGAAAAGCAGATATAATAAACCCACAGCAAAACTTCTGTCCTTTCAGTTTCCTTTACCAGCCTTACAAAAGAGAAAAGCAGATATAATAAACCCACAGCAAAACTTCTGTGTTTAAGACCATGGAAATATCCAACTCTATCTATCGAAATGAACTCGCTCAGGCGCACGGAAGGTTTGACCTCTCAATTCAGGGGGTTCCCCTACATTTATAGAAACTGAAAGCGGAAATCCTTTTGTCACGTAACGTTATCCCAAGCGAATAATTGTTACGTAAATATTCCGCTAGACTGCTTACTCCCATTTTATCTCAAATAGAAACATCGTGGAAAGAGGTTTAGGTTTTACTACAGGGGTCAATTTATTCAAATTTGGTTTACAAGTAGAATTTAGCCATCATGATGGTACAGGATGGTGTAGTTTCATGATTGAATGCAGTAACTGATTGATGCTGCCCTTGGGAGTTCATTTCATCTTCCCTATTGAAAACTGATCAAAGTCTGTTCGTAGTTCCCAAACAAATGGGCGAAGTTACAAGAAGCAAAATGGTGCGATATGAATTGATAGATTGTAAGAGTTTTACAGTTTAATAAAGGAAGTCGAATGCCAGAAAGCGTTAGGTTCCCCTAATTCCCAAAATCGATAACAGCCAGTGGAATTCTTGACCTGGCGTATATGTCATATTTTCAAGAAATAAGCTCAATTCAAGGAATTGTTTCATAAATAATTAAGCTTCACCGGAACATTTTAGACATCAAAACTACGCTATGAATACTAAGACCTGTTTTGTGTCGGTCTACTTTGATGCTTAGAGTTGCGTGAGATAACCATTGAGAAAGCTGCCAACCACACAATAACCTCCTTAGTAGCCTAAAGTCGAAAGTATAAACATACCTTTGCTTTATGCAACACGATCTCTTAAAAAAAAAGTATTGGCATTGACTGAGCATAAATGTTTGGGGTATAACTCAAGGCAAAGCTTTCCCAGCTTTACTTTAACTAAGGCCATAAGGCAGACCTGGTGAGGTCATGCCTTTATCATAAAAATCTACGGCCAATTCACTCAATTTGACATCATCTCTATAAGCCGGAAAATATAGTGCAAAAGAACTGCAAAAATAAACTGACTAAAACTTGGGCCAATTTGATACATGTTACTTGAATCTCTTAAAAATAAACGCGTAAACAGTTTTGTTTGTAACAACTGTTACAAGATCAGCTGAGTTTAAAGGCCATAATAACCTCCTGCAACCAGATACTCGCCGTGTATTGAACCATGTGTGATTGAAAAGTGTTCTTATAACAGCCTAACAGAAGGGAAGACGACATGTCCATGATGTTACTTCCCTTGAAAGGATCCGGTTTCAAGCATTACAGTGTGTTTTCTTAAACGCTCTGGAAGCTTTAACATCTCAAGCGCCTAATTTCCGCGTAAGTGGGAAAAAGGGGGTTCCCCTCGATTAGAAACTGAAACCAAAACTCATGACGTCATCACAAAAAACAGATTTGGAAAATTTGCTTCAGTAAGCTTATTGCACATAAATGTAAAATGCAAAATCAGTCCCTTCTTTCGTCAAAAAGCCTAGCTAGGAGTTACTTTTGCGAGATTGGAAAGGAAACTAACTTTACAGCTTAGTTTCGCTGGCTATGAACGACAAAGTGATAATATTGGCAGTTGCCATTAATTTTGCCCAAATCGAGGATCTAACTGTCAGTTTGGTGAATCCGCATTTAGAACTGTTTAGGACTGTCTTGGATAAAGTAGGCAAAGGTGCAATATGCCCAAGGTTTGATCAATGTTAGGACTAATGACAAGAGATGATACTAAATTTGTTATTCATCTGCGGTTTTCCTCGCTCCAAAGACGATTGCGATTAACATGACCCTGCATAAATTAATATGTATGCAGTTGTTGAATGCGATCGACATCCCCGACTCTTCACCGAATAATTCCCTGTGTGAACATACATTGCTAAGCAAAAATAAAGCCGCCGCTACATTGTAAGCTGACTAAACTACAATTTTTTTTATCTATTCACATTGAGAGGGGTTTTGCCGGCTAGACGACACAATGTTATAAACTTGCGAATATCTACAACTGCTGCTTCGTATATGTCGCTGAGTTGACGGGAGTGAGAAACTAATCAAATCTTGCAGTCCTACGACGGTCAAAATCTTACTTCGGTGTTCCTGAGTTCACTTTTTGTTTTGTTTACCAGCCTTAAAGGAAGGATCTTGGAAATATCTAACTGCAACTGTCGAAATGGACTTGCCAAGACGCACCTAAGTTTGTGTCGCTGGGTTATTAGGAAGGCAAAAATAATTATTTCAAAAATCACATCTACTACAACCAAAATCTTACCTCGGCGCTTCTGTGTCCTTTTAGTCTCCGTTACTAGCCTTAACAACGAGTTAAACGAGAAAAGCTGACATTAAAACCCACCGCAAAACTTTCGCCGTTTGTAAGACCACGGAAATATCCAACTCTAACTATCGAAATGAACTCGCTCAGGCGCACGGGAGGTTTGACCTCTCAAGTCAGGGGGTTCCCCTACTTTTAACAACTGAAAGCAGAAATCCTTTTGTCACGCAACGTTATTCTAAGTGGATATTTGTCAGGTAAATATTCCGCTAGACTGCTTACTCCCATTTTATCTCAAATAGAGCTTATTTCGAGAAATATAAGCTCAATTCAAGGAATTGTTCAGTCAATAAATAATTAAGCTTCATCTGAATATTTCAGTCATCAAAGCCACGTTATAAATACAAAGACCTGTTTTGTGTCGGTCTACTTTTATGCCTAGTGACTTTTGCGTAAGATAACCATTAACAAATGTGTCGACCACTGTCAAATGGCCAAAATACTCACAGTCAACCGTCAAAAACGCAATGTTAGGGACTTTAAGCAGTCAGGACGGCAACGCCACGGAAGACGTCGATTAAAAAGTGAGTTTCTACTTTTAGTTAGAATTTCGAAAATGGCTGCATGTGTTTACCGTCTCATAGGGCGCCAGACCTCAAACTCAACATAACGCATAAAAGTAGCGTTGAGTTCCAAATGTAACTGAAAATAATTTGCCGCCGCGGTTTCGCTTCGCAGACGATGTACCTCTGGGCGAAAGCATTCTCGTTCTGGGTGAAACGATGTGGCCGAAACTCGTTATGGGCGGAACTCGGTATAACCATTAACTACATGTATTTTTATCATTCAGATCTGCTACCAAACAAAGATGTTTCTGACCCCTGAACTCGAAGCTACAAAAGGCCTTACGTGTTAAGAGAACTTGTTTACCCTTTGAACACCAGACAGCACTGGAGGATGTTTTTCAGAGGTAGAAATTTTTGAATTTTAATGAAAAAACAACAGTGGCGTTTCGACTTGGAGTAACCATGCTGGAGATAAAGGTATTGCAAGATTTCTTTAACATCTGGATTTAATTCAATTCAAGTCGTCAGAATTAGAGTTTGAAGGGAAAAAATACACTCTAACCTTTAGTAGATTCAGGCTCCCAACCGTTTATTTGGAAAGCCATAGCCTTGATGAGAGATTGAAGCTATATAGAAATTTTTGTGTTTTGTGAGATCTGTGGACCGTAACTTTCGAAACAAAGCATCATGTTAAAAGAGAAACCAATTTTGTTGGTCAGGGAACTTACTATAAGTGGAAGGACCAAAACTTCAAGTGAAAAAATGTTTATGTTCCGTCTGAGCGAAAAATAGTGTATTACACAACCAGGGACAAGGTCGGGATTTGCATTTGAAATAGTGTCACACCTTGTAAATATTTCATCTCTTCTAGAATGACTTTATTCAAGACTAGACAGATAACTGCATGGATGAATGTTTCGGCTAAGGTTTTTCTAAATCATTTTCTCTAGATGTGGTTTGATAAACGGCGCTGAGTCAACACAGGAGTGGTCATGGGGACGAATCTATTTTGATAATACGCCGGGGCGATCCTCGGACCCCGGTGCCGCGACGATTTAAGAAAGTTAATGCATCCATTTCTACAGCAAGTAATGTAAAGACACAAGCTAAATTGTCATAGAGTTTAGAAAGTCACCAACAGTCCAACAGGAAAAAGCGAGTTAAGGCGTCAAGGCCGGAATAAACACTATTTTAATGTAATTAACAAATTAACAAAATGTCATAAATTGAATATATCAACAAAGTTGAAATGGTAAATCGGCCACCGTTACGGTTATAAAAGCTGACGTTTCGAGCGTTAGCCCTTCGTCGGATCGAAGGGTCAACAAAATGTCATGTTGATGAATTGAATAAAAATTTTTTCCAAATGATTATTTTTTGTAGTAACTTTAATAATTTTCGCTCGCTGATTAGATGTTATAAGAGAGCACCACGTTCACGCGACCTTGATTTTCCCACCATTTTTTCAAGTTTGCTGGATGCACTTTGCCGTTTCTAATTGAGAGTAACCTGTTTCGCGTTTGCCGTGTACGTAAGATTTTCTTCACTTTTTCTCTCACAGAGTAGGAGTTAACTGCCAGAAAAAGGCACCAAAACTATTCCCTGTAAGTCATACAAGGACGCCTTCAAATCCATCATGACGTGACCTCACGCCAAGCTAAAGCAGCAAGGTTCACGCTGTTTTACGGGAAACGTGAAAGGACCAGGAGACGTTTGCCGTTTCAAGTAAACGCCGTGCTACTGGTAGGTTGACGCGCGCTTGTTATTACTCAAGAGCCTTAATTGATCACTAGGAAAGCTTTTGAATCATTCGCCTTTAGCGCATGGTTTATAAGCTCTCCTCTCGTTCTTCCAACACCCCGCATGGCTTCATCACGTTATAGGGCCCGGAAAATGCTTTAACAACTTCCATCTTCTCACTCGTTGCGCAAAACAAACATATTTACATCCTTTACAGTGGCTCGGAGTCCAAGCTTGGGTTGCCTGTGCATCTTTCTGCTTGGGTAATGATAGAGGCGTGAAAGTTTATGGAAAGGAATACGCATTATCTGAAAATTAAAGCTCTTGACAATTTTTGACTTTTAAAGAAATATTACACTGTGACACAGAGCTTGGTTCGTCTGTTACACCAAGTACATTTAGTGAACTAAATGAAAGTTCCATGTAAAGACGACCAATGTACAAACCGTTGAAAAGTCTCTCCAGTAACGTTAACCGAGCACATAAGTAGTTACCCGTGATTCTTTGAAAGCTTTCAAAACTCTCGTGACCTTGACAATCAGACTGTCGCGCGATTTTTACAAAAAATTGATATTAGCACGTGTCAATCACTTTCCAGAGCTCCACGCGGCGTGCTATTGTTATTATTGTTGTTTTTTTTTTTAACCCGAAAGACTTACGATTCCAGCACAATTCGGTCAACTCTCAGTCAAGAGGGTGATAAAGAGTTTATACGTGACGCGTAAATTTTAAAGAAGGGCGAGTTTGATTCTTGAATTTATAACCAGCGTAAGGCGTTATTTTCCCCCCTTAGCGTAGAACTCGAGCCTCACTAACGGGAAGAAAGTAAAAGTCGAGAGCGGGTGCTTTCTTTAATATGTTGATGATACTCGTGTGGCCAAAAAAATTATTCACCGGTAAGTTCAAGTTTCATCATGTTCATGTCATGGGCAATCTTGACCTCACGCTTGGTCAATAACTGGTCATAGTCGTATATATCGCTGACCTTGGATGTTACTGACTCACAAGATACTCCCGTGACGTGACCGTACTTGAAAAAGCGAGAACTCTACAACTGATACAACATTACTAAAAAGGAAAAGTTTCCAATGTAAAACTAGGCAAAAGGTAAACTAGTAAGACATTAAGTTGTATTTGGAACTTCCGAAGCCTCCGAAGCCGAAATCAATGTTATGAAGCTGAAGAGTGTCTATAAATCTTCAAATGTTATATTGCGAACCACCACATGAAAACTGATCCTTTGACCTTAAGGATGGATAAATCACTAAACCATGATTAAAAAACTAATCATAAAATGTCAGCACAGGTTTCGCCCCAATATATGAAATTCCCGTCAACCCTACTAGTTTCGTAAACGAAAACAAAATTCTTTGACAGTGCTGGTGCTTTTTGAGTACGACTTTATGTCTGTCAAAGGCCATGAAATGCTCAACCTTTTAACTCCCAAGATCTGATTGTTTTAAAATTCTCCCCTCTAGCTGCCACATATATATTTCCTTGTAAAATTGGTTATGAGAATTTGGTGTTCAATCGAGGTAACAACTTCTATCCGATAAGTTTGAGTATTCTCATTACCCGTTTGCTGGATAATGTAAGGATATTATAGGAGAAGTTACATATTAATCAGTTCTGGGAGTTTAAGGGTTAAATCTCTCTACTACCGCTTGGACCTGGTTTAAGAGTTACTTGATAAAACGTAGTCAATTCGTGAGAATCGTGGACGCTATTTCTGATCCATTACCTTTAAATTTCGGTGTTCCCCAAGGCTCCATCCTAGGTCCTGTACTGTTCACAGTGTATGTTAACGATTTATTGTCGATTCCTAAGCACTGCAAATCTTCAGGTTACGTAGACGACACAAAAGTTTTCTTATCCTTTCCTTCTCGTGATATTACTGACGGAAGCAATGCGTTAAATGAAGACCTTTTGGAAATATCCAGTTGGTGCTGCAAGAATTCAATATTGATTAACCCTGACAAGACTAAACTCTTGGTTATTGGCGTTCCACAACTCTTGCGTAATTTGCCACGTCTATCTGTTACCATCCTTGGAAAAGAGATTAAACTCGTGTTTCTGTCAGCCAGAGACCTGGGTGTCTATATGGACCAAACTCTCAATTACAATGAACATATATCAAAGCTAGTTTCGAGCTGTGTTCACAAACTCGTTCAAATAAATAGGATAAAACACTTATTAGATCGGAAAACTCTACTTTTAACGATTAATTCCTTTGTATTTAGTAAACTCAGCTCTTTTATTGTTCGACTGTTTGGGGAAGTACATCCAAGTCAAATATAAAGAAGCTGCAACTGCTTCAGAACTTCACGGGAAAGATTGTACTCGGCCTGAAAAAGTTCGATCACATATCTCAGGGCCTTAAATCACTTAGGTGGCTTAGTATAGAAGATAAATTGCGATTAAACACAGCCGCCATGGTGCATAAATGCTTACACCATCGGGTGCCCATCTATTTAAAAGACAAATTTGTATATAGGTGACAAGTTCTTAATAGACAACTTACATGATCTGTTGATTATAATGATCTCAACTTGCCACACTGTCGACTTTCTACTGGCCAGAGGTCATTTGCCTTTCGGGGAGCAAAAGTTTGGAACTCACTCCCCTTGGACCTAAAGTTAACCCCCTCACTGAGGACTTTTAAACAGAATGTATGTGAACTGCTTTTAAATAATTTATCATGAAACGTTGAATTTAATAGTTAATATTTAATTTTATCTTTTATTTCATTAAGATTATTAAGATTTTTAAATCATCTCTACTTCATGTAAGGTTTTCATCTAATTTATATTCAAGTTAGTCTATTTGTTATATAAATATTGCTGCTGTAAAACCCTTTTCAAGGAGCGCAATAAATAAATATGTATGTATGTATGTATCTCGCTGAAAAGTTTACAATCAACAAACAAGTTACGTCAAACAAGCTGGTTATTAGATTGCAGATTCAGTGCCTTCATGGTATTTTAAATATATTTTGTCATGAAACATACTATGCCATGCATAAGCTCGTGATCGCATGAGAGGTAAAACTCAGCTCTACGTGATCAATTCCAACCCGTGACCCCTGGTCCCAGTGCGCTACATTGTAAAAACTTACTGTATTTTGAACATTTTTATTTGCGAAAGAATAGTCCTGCCTTCCACCTCTTAAATCTCGTTTAATGTATGTGCGTATTGAAGATACATAGCTAATTGTAGTCCCTCTGAATTTAAAAAGTAGCGTAACGAGGCCTGGTAGGCCAATTTTGGCCAATTCTCTAATATTTTGGAACTCATTCCGCTCGATGTGATATCGGCAAAGCGTTGGAAACTCACTCTTAAAACTGAATCGTTTCAAATTGAATAATAATATTCGACGAGTACAATAAATGAACACAAATACAGCAGTTTTCCTCCTTTCTCCAGGCTCCCGGTCTCTCGAATTCCCATCAGCCGGTTCCGGTTTCTAAATTACAAAGTTCGCAAAGTTCACAAATTTCAAAACCAAAACGAAACATAAAACCGTGTAGGGATATTTCAATTTTTGAATGGTTGCTTTGCAATTCTTCTGTCGAAGTCACCAACTGAAAACTTTCAAATTACTTTTTTTTACACCAGATAAATAGTTCATTCATTGACTGAGTGTAACACTTTTTACACTTGTTTTGAAGTCTTTTTGTCATGCCATGCCATCAGCTTTAGCCTGCGAAGCAAGCCCTGGGGGAGAGGGGGGAATTGGGGCGAGCGGAATGTGCGGAGGGGAGAGGGAGGGCTTGCCACGGACCCCCACTAACCAACGAAATTTCCGATCTCGTATGGACGAAAAATTCCCATTGGCTGAGAGCAACACGTTGTCAATCAACTCTCGAACTAAACAGTCTTCGTGGTGACTACCCTTTAGAAAATGGCGGACGACGGTGATTTCGAGAGGTTCTGCCCTCAAGAATCGATGTCGAAGTAGAATATTTGTGGCAGCCATCCACTTGTTCAAGCTCAGGGCCTTGATAAGAATGGCGTCTTCATTCTCAAACTTGCCCTTAACCACAACATTGCAAAGCCAATGGACGTTGGATCCAAATCAATGTTTAAATTTGTATCCATAGCTGAAGTTGAGGGTTTTCCTTTCGTCGGCGAGTCAAACATCGCTTCCCTGCTAAATGTAGGTTTTGCATGTGCCGGGAAGCGGACACGCAAGCTCTTTCTACCTGGACTTTTTCCTGTCGGTGTTGAGAACTTTCATTTCGACGAAACATCGGGGGAATCCGGACATTGAGAAGCGGCCTTATTTAACAGTTCATAAAACTGGCAAAAACTGTTAGCTTTTCTTGCACAACGAAGGCATATAATTTAGGATATGTGCGACTTATTTTCGAAGTGAAAACCGACCGTTCGAAGGCGATCGGCGAAGATACACTTCCCTTTGACTCTGATTAAAAATACGTATGATGCACGATCCTTGCAATAGAAAGCGCTATTTATGCAATAGCGAAAATCAGACCTTAAAAAAATCAGCCGCCTGTACGGGATTCGAACCACTGATCTCTGCGATACTAGTGCAGCGCTCTACCAATTGAGCTAACAAGCCAACTGCGAGGATCGTGCATCATACGTATCTATAACCGCAGTTCAAAAGATATGAACTTCATATATTCATCGTATCTGATTTATCATCACGGGTTTATTGCGAATCAACTTAACGGCTTGCTCCCAGTTGGCTTGTTAGCTCAATTGGTAGAGCGCTGCACTTATATCGCAGAGGTCAATGGTTCGAAACCTGCACAGGCCTGACTTTTTTCAGGTCTGATTTTCGCTATTGCATAATTAGCGCTCTCTACTGCGAGGTCGTGCATCATACGTATCTATAACCGCAGTTCAAAATATATGAACTTCATATATTCATCGTATCTGATTAAAAATGTTTACAAAACTCTTGAAGCCACTTCCAAATTTAATTCTTAAATCTACTCCACGAAACCGGCAAACTACGCCTTCTGGATTAACTTTTGGCCTTATCCCTCTCTTAGATTTTGATACCAGATTCTCCTTGTCGTCTGACATTTCTCGCTCACGTGGAGCAAGTTTTAGTTGTTGTTTTGACAGTTTGCCTGGTTCCCTGAGCTCTCGCTAAGAGCGCTTTCTGATTGGTTAATTTTAAGAGGCGCTGACTGACACATGCAAGACGATATGAATATGAAAATAGGGGGCGTTTCGTTAGTTAGTGGGGGTCTGTGACAAGCCCTCCCTTTCCCCTCCGCACATTCCGCTCCCCCCAATCCCCCTCCTTTCCCCCAGGGCTTGCTTCGCAGGCTAATCAGCTTGTGTGAGCTAATATATATAAAACTAAACTCGACTCGTGATCAGCTTTTCGGTTGACGACGGTAAAATTGTAAACGCATGATCAGTCGCACCTATCGTTCGACCAGATTGGATCTACAATGGCTAACACGTTTAAAGCCTTTCAAGTTTTCTTGTTTCTCAACCTTCAAACGTCCTGTATAATGGCCTTGAATCTCTCAGCATACTACGACCAGTTTGCTAATCCACTTGACCTTCCACTACCACTTCCAAATATCTCTTTGGCGAAAACGAAGGTCTCCAAGGAGTGTTGGGACGCTGTGCTCAAGCTGGACGATTTAACGATTGCTCGTTGTGAGTACAGTCGAACCTGTATTTTTCACTAACATTAAGCGGTCACCTATATTTAGCGGTCGTGGTTATTGTTTTCTACTTGTCTTCAACGGTCACTGAAAGTAGAACTATCCACATAGAACTACGGATAATCTTTCAAGTTATTTTTAATCCATGTTTCTATCCCAAAATTAAAGTTAGTTTTACTTTGAGCGAGATTTCATGCGTAAAGTGGTCAATTAGGACATCAAGTGGCGTTGTGTATCGTTTTTGATAATACCCCTAGCCTGTGACAGGCCTGTATCAAACGGTCATTCCACCATTTCCCGTGGGTTACCCCTTAACACTGGTTCTACTGTATTGAGTATTCAGCAATAAATTTCAACCTCTGTTACCGCATAGCATGGAAATTCTTTGACTGTGTATTTTAATAGTGATTCTATATGATTGAATTCGTATTATTTTAATTGCAATGGTATTATATTTCGCAAATTCTGAGGCTCTTGGAATTTTTCCATTTTATGACAACGGGCAATATTAATATTTACGGACCAAAGCTCTTAAAAATGCCGTAGTGTCAAGCTCTTGCGCGACAGGCGAAATCGCAACCACTAAACGTGACCTGCCTTGGTCCATGCGTGATTCACACTACGTCCACAGTGTGCCGATTAAATATGGAAAAGGCGTTTTTAGATTTATCCGCATTGATTTTAAAGATCTGCACCTACACGAGAAGACGGAAAAAAATATCCATGTGTACGAGGGGCCGTCTGATGGACGCTCTATTGCGTCTTTGAGCACGCGCTAATGGCCGGCGCTTTACTCGCCACTTGTGAGAGACGTTTTGTATTTTGTGTTGTATTGTCTGTTAATCGAACAGTTGTAGGTAATAATCTTCGCTCCGACGAAGGGCTAACGCTCGAAACGTCAGCTTTTGTAATCGTTACGGTGGCCAATTTACCATTTCAACTTTTTTGATATATCCAAATTATTTCAAACAACAACAAACATATGAAACATATGTATGAACTGCGGTTATGAGACGTATATGTGAACGATCCTTCGCAGTAAAGCACTATTTGAGCAATAGTGAAAATCAGACCTGAAAAAAATTTCAGGCCTGTACGGGATTCGAACCACTGACCTCTGCGATACTAGTGCAGCGCTCTACCAATTGAGCTAACAAGCCAACTGGGAGCAGGCCATCAAATTAATTCGACATAAACCCGTAGATGATAAATCAAACAACAACAAACATATGAAACATATGTATGAACTGCGGTTATGAGACGTATATGTGAACGATCCTTCGCAGTAAAGCACTATTTGAGCAATAGTCAATCATCTACGGGTTTATGTCGAATTAATTTGATGGCCTGCTCCCAGTTGGCTTGTTAGCTCAATTGGTAGAGCGCTGCACTACTATCGCAGAGGTCAGTGGTTCGAGTCCCGTACAGGCCTGAAATTTTTTTCAGGTCTGATTTTCACTATTGCTCAAATAGTGCTTTACTGCGAAGGATCGTTCACATATACGTCTCATAACCGCAGTTCACACATATGTTTCATATGTTTGTTGTTGTTTGATTTATCATCTACGGGTTTATGTCGAATTAATTTGATGGCCTGCTCCCAGTTGGCTTGTTAGCTCAATTGGTAGAGCGCTGCACTAGTATCGCAGAGGTCAGTGGTTCGAGTTCCGTACAGGCCTGAAATTTTTTTCAGGTCTGATTTTCACTATTGCTCAAATAGTGCTTTACTGCGAAGGATCGTTCACATATACGTCTCATAACCGCAGTTCACACATATGTTTCATATGTTTGTTGTTGTTTGATTTATCATCTACGGGTTTATGTCGAATTAATTTGATGGCCTGCTCCCAGTTGGCTTGTTAGCTCAATTGGTAGAGCGCTGCACTAGTATCGCAGAGGTCAGTGGTTCGAGTCCCGTACAGGCCTGAAATTTTTTTCAGGTCTGATTTTCACTATTGCTCAAATAGTGCTTTACTGCGAAGGATCGTTCACATATACGTCTCATAACCGCAGTTCACACATATGTTTCATATGTTTGTTGTTGTTTGATTTATCATCTACGGGTTTATATCGAATTAATTTGATGGCCTGCTCCCAGTTGGCTTGTTAGCTCAATTGGTAGAGCGCTGCACTAGTATCGCAGAGGTCAGTGGTTCGAGTCCCGTACAGGCCTGAAATTTTTTTCAGGTCTGATTTTCACTATTGCTCAAATAGTGCTTTACTGCGAAGGATCGTTCTCATATACGTCTCATAACCGCAGTTCATACATATGTTTCATATGTTTGTTGTTGTTTTATTTATTATCTACGGGTTTATGTCGAATTAATTTGATGGCCTGCTCCCAGTTGGCTTGTTAGCTCAATTGGTAGAGCGCTGCACTAGTATCGCAGAGGTCAGTGGTTCGAATCCCGTACAGGCCTGAAATTTTTTTCAGGTCTGATTTTCACTATTGCTCAAATAGTGCTTTACTGCGAAGGATCGTTCACATATACGCCAAATTATTTCGTTACTCCCACCGACGCAGCCCCAAACAGTTTTTTTCGAAACTATCAGCCTTTAATAATCTTAACAGCAAGTCGTCAAAAGGTCGAAAGAAGAACACTAATGTATAGTGTAAATCGAACTACTCAGTACGCGCACAGTTCGGCCGGCTTTTAAATGACATTTAAACATCGCAAACGATGCAGAACGTCAACTGGGAACAGACAAAAAAACGAAGCAGTAGCGACCACATTGTCCGCCTTAAGCTTGTTGAAATTATCGTTTGAGAAGGCCTCGGGCTGAAAGTCTGTAAATTACGTGACGTCAGCGTTTTTGAAAAGCTCCATTTTCAAAAAGATTTCCGTACACACGAGAAGATTTTGGCAGCGTTTTCAAATTTATCCAATCTAAGCGCCGTTTTCAAAAAGCTTCGTTTTCGGTGAAAAATTCCTCCGGGGTGTTGTGGACGGAAGGCCTAACTGAGTAAATATCGTTTCATTTTGGAATTCATGTCGTCTTCGGTGTGTTCCCACATTT
Source organism: Stylophora pistillata (assembly GCF_964205215.1). NCBI lineage: Eukaryota > Metazoa > Cnidaria > Anthozoa > Scleractinia > Pocilloporidae > Stylophora > Stylophora pistillata. The sequence continues at coordinate 29,552,677 of NC_142521.1, read as the reverse complement.
TCCTGTCCAGGGATGTGAAATCGAATGAGCTTATAAAATAAAATAAAAAAAAAAAACAGAGGAGACACACGGCCGGAAATATGTTGAGGGAGAAATTTGATAAGAGTGGTAACCAATAAGACAAATGAAGTCTTTCATAGAACTACAGCCAAGCCCCAAAACGCCTGCCGGTCACGAGAGACTCTGTATTGTACATAGAACGAGATGAATAGGGGTCTTCAAAACAAGCGATTTGCTCTATCTCTTTTGCTCGATCCGTCGATTCAACGTTCTTCTAGTTCAAATCCGGATACACGATACCTTAAACTGAGATTTCCCTGGTTCAGAATTTACTGCCCATGAGTGAATGTACATTTTATTATTCTGTGGAGTTTGCGAAAATGTTTCATGTCATGCATGCTGCATGTAATGACAGCAAGATACTGGCATGATTCAGTTTTGACGCACTCGTATTCGAAACTGCCATATCCCTTAGAGCGAGATCCTTGGTTTTGATACTAACGGCATGAAATCGGAACAATTATTGAATTATTGTTGCTGGACAGACCCACGGACGGCAACACGGAATCTATTTGTTAAAATAGATCATGCGATTGTTTGTGTAAGGTGCAGCTTTCCGAAGGACAGTGTTTGCAAATATAAAATTTTCGTTATGTTTACCTGTTTTTTATTATTATCATGGTATTAATATATTTGGTGAATTTTGGAGAGCGTTATTAGGGGAGGTCAAAAGGTCAATGGGGAGTCAGTTGAGCGATCAGCGTTATATGGAAAATATTTTATGTGTATATGTATCTGCATCCTTAGTGGACGGCCCGGGAAGCTTTTCGTGTGTTTTGAGGGTAAAAAAAAAGCCGTTTTCAGTCACTCACACTCAAAGAACATTACTTTGCAGACCTGGATGCACTTGGCAAACCTGGAAGTGGACAGCTAATTGGTAATTTTGCCATGTTTGGATCATACAGTGAATGCACGAAGACCATCGCTGATGCCCATTATTGCACGGCCTTTCTGTCGATATCATCTCCTCCTAGGGTAGGTCTAAGGCCAGGTAGATGGCTGTTATTCCATTTTATAAATAATTGACACGTTGCGCACGCCCTCATTGGTCAACTGGTGAGTTTAAATGAGAGTATATAGGCACAGTTGTGACGTCACCATTTTTGTGTTTGCCAGCACAATTTGAAAATTTTTGAAACTCAAAGCTTTTGCAAGTTCATTTCAGTGACAAATAACAATTATAACAAATGAAGAAAATTTTTCCAAATTTTGATTTGGGGTTAAGCCATCAAGGAAAAAAGAATAAGAAAGAAGAACTTCAACGCGTTGCCCCCTTTTAAGATTGTGAGACGGACGACCACGAAGGAACTCAGTCTATTACTACAAAATGTACGACAAAATGCGTAGTAAACGTTCACCAAGGAAATTTTTACACTTAACCACTGCGATAAGATCTTCTACCAGACGACTGGTTGGCGCGCTTTGGCATTCAAATTTTTCATAAAATGTAATTTTTTCTTAGAGGTTCTTGGTGTGAAAGAACTACTTTGACATTGACAAGAATATTTGATAGCTTTTTTTTATTCAGAATGGGAAAGTAAAACTTTGCTAGCCAGCAAAATTTCACAAAGCATAATGAGCGACTTTACTTATCAACCATGTTTTCGGGCTGCCAAGTCGTGCAAGTTTTCGTAACTTTTAAAAGTTTTAATCATGGTGCAATTTATTTAATCAAAGTCCTCCTCTTGAAGTTCTTACCATTTCAGTTTTTTTCCGTCGATTTTTTGAGAATTCAAAGCTCAGGGAAATCGTTTTATTCACATTGTGTAGGCGCTTGCCACGAATCTCAGCTTGACTCTGGTTTTATGCCTTATGTATTATTACCACTAAACGCGGCCAATTGACAAACCGCCCTCTCTAAAACGCTCCTTTTCTCGGCCAAACGGCAAACAGCGGCCTGTAAATGGCATTTGCTGCTCTGATATATATTTTATTAAATGAACTTGTGCGACGGATTTGGCCTTGTGTTTTGATAATGATGATGATCACATGACTTTTATAGGGCATATAGTTTATTTGTGTCCTTCGTAGCATAATTTGCACCCTTGCTCCGCTCGGGCGCAAATGATGCTACTCAGGCCACAAATAAACTATATGCCTTCCAATAGTCATGTGATTGTCCTATTATCAAATCATGTTTAATTAAGAAAAACTACCACTCAAAAATTTCAAATCAATATTGCATCAGCATGAATTAAAGTCGAAAATGAAATGTCTGAATAGAGAACAGAATGAACAACCAAGTATAAAACCATTTTTCAAATTATCGTTATCGGGTCAGTGTCAGAGAAACCGCGCACTTACCTCTCCCGTAACCCAACCGTCGGGTACCGTTGGGTCTGACTAGCAACGGATAATGGCATTGATCCCAACTCTACGCCATGTTTAGCATATTTCTAACGTTCTGATTGGTTCTCTTCTTCTCTGTTACCTGCTTATAAACCGTTGGGTATGAATAGCAACAGATAATGACACTGATCCTAATTCTATTTCTAACGTTCTGATTGGTTCCCTTTTTCTCTGTTACCTGTTTATATACCGTTTGTCCATCTATGGAAAACTGATAACCGTACGAAGTTCACACGTATTCCAATTTGTTCTCATTTCAGGACCTTGCTAATCCGGTTCCTTGGGGCCTCTGTACACCAAAAAACTGCAGTGAACGAGACCTAACCCTTGCTCTACGATTCATCTTCAAATGTACAGCATTTTTTGCAGTATCATTCAATATGTAAATTGCAACCCTTTTTTCAACTCCTCTTTAGCATATTATGGGATTTTTACAACTAACATCAGCTAATCTAGTTCCGACCAAAAGGAAAGTAAGTGACCCTATTAATTATACAACTTTTTTAAAAAAATTAAACAATTTTTTTTAAAACTAAACCAATGAGCAGCACTTCTGCAAACAATAGTTGTAAAAATTCTTTATTCTCCGACGCATTTTGTCTAACTGTCGTAGACATCTTCAGGGAGTATTTTCAGCAGGCGGTTTCAGCGAAGACCAAGGCCCCCAAAATATTTTTCTCACCTTGCCTTCAACGTCTCAAATTTTTCACAACTTCGCCTGTTCCTCTTCGTAAGTCCGAGAAAAGCCTCTATAGTCGTTGACCCCGTTATAGCCGCTAACTATGGGTCATAAATACAGGAATTTAGTGTTACTTGTTACCTGTCTAAAGAATTCTACGACGATAAAAAGACTGAAACACGTCGGAGAATAAAAAAGCTTTACAACTGTTCGCAGTGCTACACACTAGTTTAACTTTAAAAAAAATTTATAAAATTGAGAGGAAATCCCAACAACCCAAATAATGTTGTGGTAAGAATTTTCAGTAATATTCGTTGTTCATTTTTCTTTTTCCCTTTTCCCCATGGGTGTGTCTTTCCTTTGGCTAGCCAATCATGTTTGGAGACCTTAAACTTGGCATCAAGGTCGATCACTGCAACGTGAGGTTTTTTTGTCTACGAAATACCCAAAGTTTCCCACCTTAGCAGTAACAGTTTTTCAATGGTTAAGACTGCTGTACTAAAACGATTTACGCGTTCACGTTTTTATCTTTACAGTTCTTTAATAATATGAAAAGTACTTCTGTCCAAGCTTTAGTTTCAAGGTTGTTAGAGTAATTGAGTGATTGGCTCATCTCTAAAAGAAATAACTTGCTTGAGAAACTTTCGATCATTGTAAGGAAATGATAATTTTTCCCACCCTATCTCAGAGTTTTGATGGGGTGCAACATGGAGGTCGCACATGCATTCGTCATGGACTAACATCGGTAGCAAGATAATTTGTTGGGTATATGTATAGCAATAGATAATAGTCCATTTTACAGTTGCTTGCTTGGTTGCCAAGCCTTTGAACAGGTGTGAGGCTAAGGGTGACCTTATGAAACAAACGTTGGTGCTTTTAAAAAGTAAATCACTTTATCGTGCTAACTAAATACTGGTCTCTGTCACAACAAGGTCACCTTCAGCCTCACTCCAAATCAAAGGCCTCGCAACCAAGTACAGAACTGCAAAATGGCGTATTGCCTACTGCCCCGTATCCAACGTCTAAATTTGTGGAATCTATTCTTATTTTGTTTTCCAACTCAAAAACTCAACCTGTGCCCTTCTTTAGTTATTCCACAGGTCAGCTTGAAGCCTACTCGAATTGGAGCGAAGGAGATATCTGTGGTCTGCGACAAAAAGTCTGAGTACACAACGGGTGTCATCATCACTTTGTAAGTACAACAGCCATTAATAACAAATAAATATCTTAAGGGGGGTAGGCTCCTGAGGAGACTGTGATGCTGCGACTGTGTAGGGTATTGTGGAGGATATTGTTTATGAATGACTCGATGATGCAAACTGACCAGTCTTTACAATATCAACTCATATGTTTGCTTTTTCTTTTTTCGGTTTTTGTTTTGTTTTTTGATATTAAAACTCTTATTTACGACATATATTGCTTACAATACATAAACCCTGTTACAACTCATCACTTACAAATACATCACATGGACAAACGTTCCCATCGAGAACCTGGACCGCTTTGGGTTTATCCATTGTCCTTTCTGTTGTAAATTGCTTTGTTACTCAAGAACTCGAATAAAGAGAAAAAGTCCAACCTTTTCTATGTAACCTCCAAAGGTTATCAGTAGAGCAGAGTAGACAATCGGAACACACAGTAGAAATCAAGGTTTTATTAAATGCAGTTGATAATCAAAATTATAAATTGGAAAAAAAGAAATCGGTATGAAAAACACGTTGAATTATTCGGGTGAAAAAGGCGAAGTTGTGGAGTTGCAAGGTTATGATTGAGGGTTGTGGCTGAATTTTTGTTTCGTAAAGAAAATACAGCTGAAACTAAACTAAGAAAAATATCCCGCCAGGGTAGACTAACCTAACTAACAATGAAGAGATTATAAAGAGAACTGAACGCGAGTAATATTACGATAAAAACGACAAAAGCAATAAGATGGAATATTGTAAATATAAAGACTTACTTTGGTCTAGCTCCTAACGAAAGCAGATAATTCTAGA
>NC_142521.1:29085095-29120095 GCF_964205215.1 Stylophora pistillata | reverse complement strand
TTCTCCAAATAGAATGATTCTGATTCTATAACTTCCTCTATGGTTGAATTCCTAAAGGTATATGGGCATTTTACTTCCAAAATACCTTTTTGATCAACTAGACCATCAGGTGTGGCACCAAGAATACCTGACTCTTCAAACCAAATTCCTGTTGGTTCAACTTTTAAACAATGTGACATCTCAAATGCATTCACAGCTTCTTTTTCATTGTTGACTCCCCATGTGATGGCTTTGACTCCAGATAAATCATACTCGCCCATGAGTCTTTTCAAGAGTGATTGTGAAACTCTCTTGGCTGCTAAGACAGGACCAAAATTACTAGCTGTGAGTCTTCCCTTTCTAAGCATTGACCATGCTGGATTCTCTCTTTGACCCACTGTGAGTTTTGCTATTTCTTGTATAGTACTACTTTGGATTTTGCATTTTTCCTTAAAAAAAGAGAGCTGATCTTCCTTTCCATGGGCTTGAAGGAAGCCATCAGAATAAATATTTCTTCGATTGTAAGCACTGGTAACGTCACCGGTTCAGGTTCAGGGCTCAGAATCCACCATAGTCCTGTGAACTTTCCATATTCACATAACGATCGGTAAATGGATGAACGATCTGCTTGCGTAGGTTCTCTCGATAGAGCACAGTACTGTTTCGGAGGAGGAAACATCTCAGTGACGTCCCGAACTGCAGGGCAAGTTGGCTTTTTTGGCTTGTTCCATCGACATTCGATGTCCGTACGACTAACATGATGTATGGCGTAAATGAACACAGCTGCGGCATGACTGCACTTGAAAGCGCCCTTAGGACTTTCACACTCTGTCGACTTGATATTCAAGTTACTATCTACATATATCTAAAGTAGAAGAAGAAAAATTTTTATTCTTTTAGTGATTTTATTGGTTGTAAATAGCTCTCAGGCGTTCTCAGCGCTCCAATCGAACAGCCATCGAACGGATCCTATTTTAGAGGCGCTAAGAGCTATACTTTATGAAGTCAATATCATATACATCGGAGCCTATAATTTAGATATTAAAGCTATTGAGTAGCTTTTATAATTGATCTAATGAATCCCAACCGATTCACAAAATATAAACATAAACATACAAGAGAGCTTATGTACCGTAACCTCGTAGACTTTTGATCTCATACTAGCGTGAACTTTGCCTCTAAGAATGCCTTGATTATACATAAAACATTCTATATGATCAGATTTGACGTGGTTCTCCCCTTTTGCGATAGATTTCTTTTCATCTTCGAAGTAAGATAGCAAAGAAGAGATTGAAAATAAGGTCATGATTAATATGGCGCCATACACAACGAGACCTCAGCGTTTGTTTAGAACTGAGAAAAATGCTGTCATGGAAACGTGACGTCATGGCTTTGCTACTCTAGAGTTCTAAAGTGTGACGTCACGTTGCCATGGCGCTGAAAAAGTCAGTTCTAAACAACTCGGACAATCTCTTGCGCGTGGGTCACGTAATGCTTGTCTCTGCTTTGTCTTATAATTAAAACGTTTATTAACCTTGTGTTATATTACAAAAGAGGTCAAGAAGAAGAACACAGGGTCAAAATGTCAAATACTATTTGAAAATTATCGCTTTTTGTCGGAAGAAATTTATCGGAACGAACACAACAGCACAATGGTGTACTGCTTTGCTCCGACATGCAGTCATTCATCAGAAAGCCACACTTGCAGGTTCTTTGCATTTCCAAGCGATAAAAAGGAAAAAGACGAATACAAGCGATGGATCCGTCTGATAAGGTTTGTAAACGGCACTTGTAATTAGCGCTTTGCTCAAAAGAACATCTTAACATTTGCCATTTTTTTGCGAGTGTGCGATTTCCACCGATGAACAAGCGCATGTAGTGTCAAGTTTGTGGGTACTGAGTAGGTTTTTGTGTATTTGCTTTTCATTACATTTTAAATTTTGAAAAACCTCGAATACAACTGTGCTGAAAGAATATGTGTTTGTCTGAACGCCACTGTGCTAACATGTGCTTACTTTCAAAACTTAAAATTTCTCGGTGCCCATACTGAGTCATATATTTCAATGTTGTTTGTGCTATGAAATGCATATGGCTCACTGATTTATTTAATATATTTTTAAGAGCTTCTGGACTTCAGGAGTTAGCTGAAAGTTTGAAACGAATTTTGAGCAATTTAAATCTTTACAAGTGTTTAGGATTAAGTTCTGTTATCTGTTTCTTTGAAATAGGAGGAAAGACAGAGAACCAAGCAAGCATTCTAGAGTGTGCAGTTGTCATTTTGTGGATGGAGATAAATTAAATGGGCCCACAATTTACGAAAGAAATCGAGATAAGATATTTCCTGGTGAAGGAGGACCACCAAAGAAAAAGAGAAAAGTAACAGCTAAACAGAAGACGGTGCAGGAAATGGTGGCTGAGGCAATCACAACATCTGAGCAGCAGTCCACTAATAATGACACTGATGATACCAAACAAGAAAGTTGCAACAAGACAACAAATGAGATAATACTGGAGGCAGAATTAAATCAAGCCAGGGAGGAACTTCAGGACCTGCAAGAAAAAGAAAGCTACACACAAAAACACTACTCAGCTTCTGGATTGAGTGTAGAGGTTCTTAGAATGGAAACAGGGCTTCCAACAAAAGAAGTTTTTAACATTGTAGTACTTCATGCCTTGAGATTCAAAGATTTTATTGTTTATTATTCTGGTTGGAAAGTAGAGTCCATTAATTTTGAGGACCAGATTTTCATTACTTTAATGAAACTAAGACAAAATTATACCAACTTGCACCTTGCCCAGCTTTTCAGTTGCAGTGTTGCAACAATAGCTAATATTGTCACCACTTTTGTCCATGTTTTGCATTCCATATTATTTCATGACATCATGACAACCATTCCGTCCAGGCAAAAAAATGTGTTATGTGCACCATCTTCTTTTTCAGAGTTTACTTCTTGTAGAATTGTCATTGATTGTACCGATGTGGAGATCGCAGCCCCGGGGTTAATGAGTTTGCAAAATGCCACTTATTCAAGCTACAGGGGTATGAACTCATTTAAAGTAATTGTCGGGGTTGCACCAAATGCAGTAATAACTTTTGTTAGCAAATTGTACCCTGGGTCCATTTCTGATAAAGCCATAGTACAACAGTCAGGTCTGTTGAACCATCTTGTTCCAGGGGATATGGTTTTGGCCGACAAAGGCTTTCTTATCCAAGACATCTTGCCCAATAATGTTTCTCTTAACATTCCACCTTTTTTGAATAATGGTGTTTTCACTGAAAGCGAAGCAAGGAAAACAAAATCCATTGCCAGAGCAAGGATCCATGTAGAGAGGGCAAATGCAAGGTTAAAGGATTTCAAAATTTTAACTTTCATCCCATATTATTTAAGATGTTATGCTGATGTTATTTTTCAGTTATGTGCTGCACTGGTAAATTTACAATTTCCACTTATCAAAGAGGGGTGTGAGGGGGCAGAGTTTGAGTGATCTGAGTACAAAAAGGATCTTTGGCTGTTATCAGTAAACAAATATAATGGTCATCATATGATAGAACTGAGTCAATCGAATAACTTTTTTCAATTATGTTAATATATAAACAAAGTCAGAATGCCATTATATTTTGTAAGACATTTAGTAGAAATAATAAAGATCAACACAACCTGCACTCTTTGTTACTCAAATTTACAATCTTATGTTTATCTCTTTAAAATTTGGCCCAATAGTCCAATACATTTACCAAATCTTTGCTGGTGACACTGACATTGCTCGAGAAAAGTTACAGCCAGAGACAGTACAACCAATACTCTCAGGTGAAAAGCCTTGCACGCATGTCTGTTTAAGGAAATAAAATTACAATGCACCTTCCACTATCTTGGGAAAAATGTGTTTAAAATAGAATTCTTTCAAGACTGGAATATTTGCATCCCAGGTTTCATCTTGCTCTATTTTGACAACAGCCACGTCCTTAGAAGTCCAAACAACAAAGTAGCAAAACTTTCGCTGTGTAAAAAAGATTTCACCCTGTACCTGGTCCCAATAGACATGGTCCTTCTTTAACACATATCCATTTCCATCCTGTGCTTTTTTTAAGCAAAATGTTGGTGAAGTAGCAATGGCTTCTTCAATTGTTAGGTTCCTTTCAGTGTAAGGACACTTAGCTTCTAGGACGGTTTCATCATCTACAATTCCATCCGGAGAGGCCCCAAGGATTCCAGAAGCATCCAACCAAATACCAGTTTCCTGGACGGTTTTCCCTGTCAACATAGTGAATGCTTTGAGTGCTTCCTGTTCATTGTTCACACCCCATTGTACAGCCTTAACTCCAGACAAATCGTATTCTCCAAGAAGGCCCTTCAAGAGAGACTGGGTCACCCGTTTGGCCTTCAAAACGCAACCAAAGTTACTTGCTGTTAATCTGCCCCTTCTAGCTAAATGCCAAGTTGGGTTGTTTCTCTGTCCAATGGTAATGTCACTTATTTTTAAGATGTACTCATCAGGAATCTTTGCCTGTCTTACTAGGCAATCAATTTGTTGCTGTGATCCTTGTAATTTAAGAAATTCTTCCGAGTAAATGATATCCTCTATTGTCGGTATGGGAAGGTTACTAACAGTAGCTGGTTCAGGGCTCATAAGCCAACAAAGGCCAGTAAATCTTCCATACTCCTGTAGGTCTCTGTAAAGGGAAGACCGATCAGATTGAGTAGGGTTTCTTGATAAGCAGCAATACTGTTTTGTGGGAGGAAACATTTCTTCGACGGATTGCCAAGAGAGCGGTGTATTTGCTTTGCGTTTCTTCCAATTGCATTCAACATCTGTCCGGCTGACGTTGTAGATGCCGTGAATGAAAAGTGTAGCCGCGTGGCTGCACTTAAACTTCCCCCTTGGACACTCGCACTCACTTGATCTTATAGCATTCTCGCTATCTAAGTAAACCTAGCAAATCGGAAAAAAAAAAGACGCGTGAGGACATGAAAAGCAACTGTCAAAGACTTCTAAATACATGAAGACTCCAAACGAACGAACAGTTCCATGCCTCGATTGAACTAACACATCGATATACATCGAACGACCTTAACAACAAAGTGGATCAACGCTAAAGTTTGCGCGTCTAGTTATTCCACGATTAAATTATCATGGAAAAGAACTGCTATTAACTTAAAAATCTCACTGAGAAGCATTTCAAAGCAACAAATAAGCTTAAATGACAAGCTGCATCTGCAGTGAGTATTCTGGAACCATTTCCACTCACCGTGACTTTGTAGACTTTGTTTCGCATGCTTGCGTGCACTTCTCCTCGTAAAATACCCTGACTATAATTAAATGACTCCACATGGCCTGATTTGTAGTGGTTTTCACCCTTCGTAATTGACTTCTGCTCTTCTCCGAAGAAAGAAATGAGCGACGAGATAGAGAGGGCCGACATTTTGCATGGCGTCGGTCACGTTTTGGGCCTTTGTTTGGAACTGAGTTTTTTAGCACCATGGTAACGTGACGTCACGGCTTTAGAACCCTATTATTAAGCATTTCAACACATCTCCTTCTTGTAAGAACAAATACTCCCTTTCTTCCTTTAATATTCTGGATTCTGCTAACAACTATTGATTTAAAACTGAAAGAAGCTTTTTATATAAATAACATCAAACCTAAACTTAACAAACAATTACAGCATTATAACACTTTTCTAGAGTTTTAGTTCACACCTTTGATGTTTGGTAATTGTAATTAGTACCCTCTTTTGTATTACATCATACTGTAAATATTTTATTCATCTACTTGTCGGTTATAATTACTCACGTTCTGTTGTTACTCCTTGATTGAAGATGGCATAAGCATGCCGAAACATGTCTCTCAAAAAAGTTGTCTATTTCTTACAATATTTATCATACTTGCTACTACTATGACCTTATGGATATACCACAGGTACTTCATAGCAAGTTATTTCGTCAACATGAATTATACCTGAACATTTTGACATTTCATTTTAAAATTCCAATAAATGTTTGGTTAGAGTTACAACTAAAAATATAATTACCATTAAAACGTACAGGTTTTGGATTTTAATCAGAATCAAACAAAGAATGAAAATTACATTCCACATGGAAGCAAAATTATGGGATGTTTTAAGTTCATTGAACTGTTGTCAGCACTGTAAAGCAAGTGTGAAGAAACAATTTTTTTCCACTCAGACCAAATCAACATTAAAGAAAAGTCCAAATGAATTCTCAGTTTTATGCCATGTACACATACACATAATTTTAAGGCTATAAATTTAACAAGTTTCCAAGACACAGTTATGAGGTTGATTATAAACGTAGATCTTTAATACATTACAAAACTTCTCAAAGGAATCAGCTATAAAAAGCCTACGCTTATTCCCTAAATTTTTGTGCAAGTTGCAAAACCCTTACCCTATACCACGTGTCACACAATTGTATGTCTATTGTTAGCAACAAAAATGTTTTTGGTAAATTTCGAAGAAACAGGCAGTCCTAAATGTTCCACACACCACAAATAGCATTTACTGCTTTGTGAAATTTTGTTAATTTTTTCAAAAATTTACTTGTGCTCATTTATTCCAACTTAAAAGAAAAGACAAACTACCAGAACAAAGTATCACATCTTCCTGAGTATCAACATTGTCACTTTCAGCCAATTTGTCATTGCAGAACATAACAGAAGAAGGAAATATGGGTTAGCCTCAGTTACCTGTGCAGTGTGTGTGGTACAGAGAATGTTCTCAAGACCTCCAGTGAAAACAGGAGTGGTAAAAGGGTCCTCTCAGTCATGATGTTAATTTAAGGGCTGTTCCTGGGTGTCTACACACAGGAATTGGTGAAACCCATCTAAATAATTTACTGCGTACATTAAATATTCGCTCTATGAATCCAGTAGCTTTCAAGATTAGAGAAAATGAAATTGGGCATGTAGTAGAGCAAGTAACAAAGAAAAGATGCAAAACTGCAACGTCAGAACAGAGAAATGCTGCCATCAAAGAGGGTGTAAAAGCAGATGACAATGGCTGCATCAATATCCCCTGCTGATATGACATGGGTTGGCAAAAATGGAGAAAGGGGCATAACTCGTCAACTGGTCAAGTTGCAGTCATGGGTTTAACACTTATGGGAAGTTTATTGATTATAAAAATGGATTACAAAATCCTGCAGGGTTTGGGCACATGCTAGAAAAACTGGAAAAGAAGCCAAGCAACACAACTGTCAACCCATCACTGGATATTTAGCTCACCCTCCTCCTTCAGCTTGCCAATACAAATTCCTATCTCCATAGTAAAGGTTTTACTCACAGATATAAAGACTGACAATGTCCTAGTTTCATATATTACCCATGAGTATTAATTCACACAATCTTGATTGATTTTAACAAGTGTACAGCTATATAGCAGCAACTATTTCCCTCAGAAAACATCTCTCTCCAGAAGAACACAAATAAATTATAAGACAAGAGAGTAAAACTGGAGCAAGTCCCCCTTCACTTTATAGTGATGTTTACTCCTTTGGGAGAATTATTTGTACTAACAGAGGAAAAATTCCTTGTGCTTTTCTTTGTACACTAGGAGAAAAATGCATGCACAGTGAAACCAAGTCTAGACTAGAATTAAGTCAAATCACACCCACTTTGAACAAAATTAAAGTGCCAGATATCATGATTCTTGTTACCATTACGACAATCCTTTTGCAACTGTTCCTATATTTTTTTACCCTCCTTACAGCATTCATTTATTGGTAGTTTTATATTACATGCTACCTGTATAATTTGTGACAGAATACTGATTTCAAAATGAATACTCAACAGGTTACACCATGATCAAAAGGTTGACAAAACCTTGTGGTTAATTTATTCCCACATTTCATAGTTAGTCAGGGGATAAAATTACCAACCATTGTGACATCACATTGTGACATCACTTTATGACACAGAGAGGTTCTGAGGTGAATGGAAGAGCTTTCCTGAGTAAGAACACCAAAAATATTAAATTGCATGTTTTCATAACTTAAAGGGGGTAGTCCTGGGTAAGGTTATGCGATTGGACAGCAAATAGACAAACATTAATTCCCAAACTCACACCCGGACTACACTCTTCTAGTTATTAGCGCTCTTTGCATTGAGTGGCTCTCTTCCCAGTTTCTCTATTCATTGTACCTTTTGTGATTCATCATGCAACCTCCTCAACGAAAAAGATTTCCTCCTTCCTGGCTAAAAAGGAACCTTAAAAATAAAGTTTCCTCACGATAGTGACAAAATGAGTGATGGAATCACTGGATGGCAGTGATCTATTAAACTGTAGTTTTGGTATTGGCCAAGTACCTTGGTGCTACTGGAATACAGCGAATGAGACAGACAGGAAATATGTTAAAGCAAGAGTTATTGAAGCAGGGGATGATTCCGTTGCTGTAGAGGATTGCTTACAAAGCAGCTGGGAAGCAAATGAAGACTCCCAGGGTCAACCGGTGGAACACATTGGAGGAAGACACATTTCATTCAACAGTTTCAATGATAGCCTCTAGCTGAGCAGTAAAAATGCCATGTCCTACATGCAATTGAGCCAACTGCTTGGACTTAGTATTAATTTTCTCTGTTAACTAAACTGAAGGCTGTGTACTGCCCCAGCAGTGTTAGATGATTGAGAAGTTGGTATTTTATGTCCATTTAAAGGTACTCTCTGAGGAGATGCAACCTTTCAACAGTACCAAGGTTCCAAACAAGATACATGAATGACTCACTTAAATGTCCTGGCACTGAGCTATGGAACATTGTTTTGCCACAATAAACGAGACGTTGGATGCCTAAGTCTCAATAACCTAAAAAAAGACAACTACCACTCACCAGAGACTACTTTAAAAAATTTAAATTTGAAATACATTCTGCTTGTACTGCTCACTTTGTACATAAAGATTATATTTCACTGACTTAAAAGTATAATAAATATCATTTTCTATTTTTCTTAAATTTTAGTTTTTTTAACTTAACAGGTAAATTTTGTTTTCTTCGCATGACTCCGCAAGCTTGTGGCTTAAAATCTTATCCTGTATAAATATAGGTAATCTATCTATATATTTAGCTATTTTACCAGTTCAAAAGCTTATTATTCGAGCCCATATATAACTCAAAGGAGAGTAATCGAGGACGTTTAAGTTTTAAATTTAACCTTGTAACATTTTGTAGAAAAATATCATTCCAAAAAAACAGATCTCAAATATTGAGGTTAATTTCCCTGGAAAATAGTGGTCCAAGAGAAAAGATGTAAAGAAAACCGCCAAACACTGAAATGAAAGGTCAAGAAAGATGTAATTATAAAACATGCTCATTGCAGTCTTCACATAAGAATTGGGTGGGAAAGTTTACCTATGTCATAAACTGTAAAAGTGAGTTTGAGGCAAATTAGTTAAATATACATTACAATGCAAGCAAACTAAAAGCCTTAGTCTGGCAAATGATAACTTTCTGTTAAGGTGGCTGAAAACAGTTTTTGATACCTGTGTTCCTTTCACCTTTTTCTCAAAAACCCTTAATTCATCGGTTGCCAAAAATGGCAGCAAGGAAGTTAACAATACAAACTTTGGTTTTTGATAGTTAAGCTGACATATGCGGCATTTCCATGGCAACATGAATAAATATAAACAGGCACTTAAAATCAGTTTTGTCTATTTGTAGAAAATCTAGTCACTAGAGTTTCTTTATAATTTGCATGCAACGAGCTTATAGCAATACTTATAAGTTAAAACCATTTTGCTAACAATTTAAAGTGCACCTAACACCCAGAAATTAATTTCGCTTAACGAAAAAAGCTTTTTTTGGAGCATTTCTGTGCAAAAATTTTTTGAATCATTTAAATCCTCAATTTTCTGTGCCCAGTCAAAATATGGAAAAGCGGATTAAAAAGACCGCCATCTTGGCTCACGACCGAGTTTGAAGAGGAATGAGTCTAGCGGGTAGATGACATCAAACCAGGAACACAAAAGTCTACATTTGACACATTTTCAATTGTTTGGGAAGGTTGTAGTCGATATTGCCCGAAAATGTGCCGACTAGGTGTGTTGTAGGAGGATGTGACAATGTTCGAAATTTGCAAGAGGGTATTGCCCTACACAGGATACCATTTTATGGAGACGATCGACCCATATCGAAAAAACACAGGAAGAGATGGGTCGACTTCACGAGGTTAAAATGTGCGAAGTGGGAGCCATCCAAGAATTCGGTCATCTGTTCAAAGCATTTTAAAGCAGTTGATTTTGTTCGGCGCTTGGATGTTTGTTCAGAAGAGCAATGGACCCCAATGACTCTATGGTTAAAGCGAGATGACTATGGAATAAACGTCTTTCCATCAATTCATATTTCCACGATCGTTGAAGCTGACAAACAGCCGTCTGAGACAGAAGAATGGTAAGATATTAATTTCTTCTCACAACTACAGTATTCATACCCTCTCTGTCTTGTATTTGTCGAAGGGATACATTAATTTCCTTACTAATTCTAACCATTGAAATTCATTCTTTTTCTCGACTGTTAAAGAAGCTATTGAAGACAAATATTGACCCAAAACCAAAAGTGGCCATGTCCGTGGAGGTTACTCAAAAGCACCAGTGGTTCGGGTGCAGCTGGTGAAGTTTTGGTTGAAATACAAGAACCACCCAAGAATCCACCTGAATTCGAAGTTCAGAATGTGTCAGAGGATTGCTTGGTGCTGAAGAAACAAATTAGACAGCTTCAAAATAAAGTGAAGACTTT
Organism: Stylophora pistillata; assembly: GCF_964205215.1. Classification (NCBI taxonomy): domain Eukaryota; kingdom Metazoa; phylum Cnidaria; class Anthozoa; order Scleractinia; family Pocilloporidae; genus Stylophora; species Stylophora pistillata. The sequence continues at coordinate 29,109,373 of NC_142521.1, read as the reverse complement.
AAGAGGACATCTAGCGAAAAGGAGGTTACAACAGAGAAAGCAACCCAGAAAAGGTAAAACTAAACATAGTTTATATTCATATGTATACAAATACCTCATTAGCCTGTACTTATCAAGGAGATCACGATTTTTTCTTTAATTATTGAATGTATTCCACTGTATGCTTTACATTTTTATTTACCTTCTAATATATAAGGCTTTGTCTTGGCAGTTTATCATTCCAAGACATTATATATCTTTTGCTTTGTTTTGCTCAGCCAAATGGGTATCGTCATGGAAACATATTGTTTTCACGTGCCAACCAGAGAACTATTCCAAAAGGTTGGTTGGCACATTTCAAAACCAGACACAAAAGTAATATGGTACTTAGCTCATTATTCCTCTACCTTGATCTCATAAAGGGCTACCACACAAAACATCACCTTCACAAACCCACAACTTACCATGACAAACCTTTACAGAACTCTCTATTTACCTTCATCAACTTCAAGTTGATAAAATAACTCAGTCTTATCTATAATGGTCAATGATATTATTTGTATATTTTGGTTTTTTTGTCATATTATATGTCTAAAGTACATGTACTAACAGTATGTTACCAGTACTACTCCAAGTTTTACAAAGTATTTAATTTGTCACTCTCCGTGTGGGAAAAGGTCCACAATACATAGATTCTTCTTAATGTGAAGAGCTCACTGACAATAACGAGCCCATCGACAATAAAGAGGGGTCAGATTCTGAGGAGGATGAAGAGGAATTAGATGAAATAAAAGTAGATGACAGTGTTGCTGGAACTAGCTCTGTCTATGAGATGGCAACGGAAACTGAGACAGAGACGGAAACAGAGGCAGATGAAGACAATGGAAGCAAACCCAAAAGGTAATAGGCAAGCATCAAGATTTAGGACTCATTAAAAATTTCTAGTACTACTGAAAAAGTGGCCAGCCCCCTAATCATGCATGACCACTATTGTGAAACCCTGTTTGAATTGTCACCTCCACTCTGTTAATGAAAGCTCTCTTACATGACTACTTCGGTAATTATCTCTTTACCGTTGATAACCAAAACTAGGCATGGGCTGAATTTAATGATAATTGTTGATGAGATATCTTGCATTTTCTAATCTACAGGTTGTCTGTACAGGGCACAAGCCTTCGTACAGAACCAAAGCATATTGTTTTCCTGTCGCAGTTATTGCTTCTGTTTAAGATTTGCCACACCTGTAAGGCACACAATCCAGTTGTGTAAACATCAGAGATTGGGACAGAGGCAGTGGTGACAACAACTTGTACTAACCCAGAATGCCAGAAGCAGAATACTTAGTACAGTCAGCCTCTTATGCCTGGGTATCGCATCCCTGCAGGCAGCTTTCTTCTCTGCCTATGTATTCTCCTGACAGGTGGTTCAGCAACCAAACTAATTCAAATGTTTAAACACATGGGTCTTGGTTGTGTTTCTCTCAACACGTTCTTCACGTACCAAAGGGTGTGTATTTTATTACAGGTGTAGCTGGTAAGATTTAATTTCTGATGCCCTTGCGCACTGTGTTTAAAACACAATCTAGTGATGTTGGAATAGTCTTTCAGAACACATGTGTCAGTGGTGGTTGCAATAGATTTCTAACACATTCCAGGAGTTTCAAGTCCTGGAAAATGCCACATCAAAATTATAGGACTTTCCAAGTTCTCCAGGACTTCTATAAACCTTAAAAACACCTTGTCATGCTGTTTGTAATTTTCAGGTTATGAACATGAAATCTACCAGACTTTTCTGAATGCAAACAAGGATGAGTTGAAAGATGCTGCCACAAAGCTACAGAAAAAGGTTCCGCCTCCAATGAACGCAATCCTTGAGAAACAGTCTAGAGTAGAGGCACTACAAAAGAGAACCTAGAAGAGTAAGATGGTTGTAAAAGATGTCCCTCCCACCACACCAGGTATTTATTAGCACTTCAAGTAACATAATTATATCATAAGTGCTGTATATGATTACTAATATTATTACAGTACAAGATGACATTGCTGACTCAACAAATGAAGACTATCTGTCCTGCAGGGTGGGCATAAGGTGGGGTTTTACTGCACAGGTTATTACAAACTACATAATTACACTGCTATCCTTTTCTTCGGTCTGATCAGTATCTCAAGTCCTAGAAGGAAGTACACAAAGGAAAGGCTCATCTAAAGAAAAAAGAAGTAGACAAAAGAATAAAGAGCCAGGTATAAGACCAGGAAGTAGACAACAGAGTAAAGACCCAAATAAAGGGCCAAAAAGTGGAAAAAAGAGTAAAGAGCCAAATAGTGCAAAAAGAAGTGGACAACAGAGTAAAGAGCCAACAAAAGGGAAAAGAAGAAAGGAAAAGAGTAGGGGGCCAACAAAAAAGAAAACAAGAAAACAACTTTTTCAAGGAGTAAACTAAAGCAAAAAAAAAGGAAACAACCAAGTTCACAGTCAACTAAGTAATCAACCAGACACAGCAGCTGGTCAGATTGTAGTTGACCAGTGAGAGAGGAAATAAGTTAATTGACTGTCTAAGAAGTAAATGGCAGTTTTAAGTGAAAATGTATATCATACAAAATAAAATTTTATTGCATTGTAATGCAACACCTATCAGTGTCTACTTTGCACATGTAAGTAAATCTGAAAAAAAAAATAAGTGTGTAATATCAAAGGAGGTAATACATGTAGGCCTTCATACATGTACACTTTACATTTGTATGTGTTTAGAAAAAAGCTTCCCAAAGTTTCCATTTGTGTTTTCAATTTGCATGAGAAAGCAAAAAAAAATTGTCAAAATTAGTCACTGCCATCATTGTCAAGGTCAAAACCCTTAAAGGTTTTGTCCTTTTTGCTGGGAAATTCTTTCTTGATTGCTGCATAGGCACAAGCAGGTAGAGGGATCCTCTTAATTCCTAAGAGCCCATACACCAGCCTTGAGAACTCTCGATATGAAACACTTCGTAAGAAACTGCAAGAGAGTAATTGAAAAGACTTTGTTGACAGATCTTATTGTGGACAAAATGCTACCTCCAAAGTCATGGGAACCAGGAAGAAAAGAAAAACGTCATTTGCATTTGAAAAGATTGCCCGCAGTATCCTCAGTTGGAGGCTAGTTCCAGTCCAATACCAAGAAGACGAATGTGGCATATTCTGCGTCATAGTGTAATACTTTGCAACAGCACAAATCGCCAAGAGTACCCCCTGCCCCAGAAAAATTACTTAAAATTGTTGTATAGTACTCTGTGAGACTAGACAATCATCACCCCCCTCATCAAGTCAAGTAAGTAGCTGCAGGCCTTTTATTCTATTCCCAACCTTAAAACTGGGATCCTTCGGTGCAAACTCGAGGTTCCAACCCCAATTACAATGCATTCAACATAAGAAAAAACAAACTTAGAAACAAATTGCCAACTGAGATCATTGTAAATCTACAATTGAAGAGCTACTGTGAACAAAGTATGCTTATGAGAACATACTTACATGAAACACATCCGAGCCAAGATCTTGATATAGTAGATCACTCTTCCTTGATTCCTTACAACCATCTACTCGCCACAGCAGTAACATTCGCTGATGTTTTGAAGGGATCCAATGTTACAATTTCCACACTTGCACCTAGATAACAAACACAGTGTCAACGGATGAAAAATTAGAGGAGAAAATGCATACCATGATGCGACTGCTTACACATACACTCGTGACGAATTATTTAACCCTTCTAAAGTGTAAAGTCACGATGCTTGCTCCGTCTTTAGTAAAGTGCGCTAGATTATTTTCTGATTCACTGAGTTGCGTTTTCACCTCATCAATGTGTTGATTTCGATGTGTTGATGTGTTGATTTCGATGTGTTGATGTGTTGATCTCGATTAATTGCTCCCTCCTCCTCGTTGAAAATCGTATCAAATTGAAGTTGTTCTTTCCCTGTTTTATGTACTAAGGAATGGTCCTGCATGAGTTAATCTAAAAATAACTCGTATTCTCTGTCAAATAGGATTTTGAGAAAATCGTATGCTGTCATCATGGGTGTATCCTTGATATCACCATAAGATACAACTACACACGTATCTTTATGATCTGAGTTGATGTACAGTTCACGATACGATTTCATCACTATGGAACCGGCTGTGAGTCCTTTGAGATAAGGTACCTAGAGCGATTCGGACGGTAAGGAAATGCTGGACATTCCCACTTCATATTCCCCCTCCAAATCCAAGCGTTTGTTGAGTCGATTTTTCCAAGAATTATTAGTGTTGCCGGGAAAATATTTGATGATTCCATCGTTACTGGGTAACGTCACGTAAAAGTTACTTATGTCGTATCGTGTAGGTAAATGAATGATTTGTTTTGGTGGAGTGTCTTTATTTAACCCTTCCCAAGTGCAATGTCAATATACTGGGGCCTTTTTCAGGTAACTCAGCCAGAGTATTTTTCATCGTTTCACCCACTTGCGTTTCAATGATGTCGAAATTATTATTTCATAGGGGATGTAATGAATGTGTTTCGGCTCGAAATAAGCCGTTCCTTGCATTCTTTCCTGGTAAGGAATCTGTGGATTGATCACCCATGATCACTGGGGCGCACAGGGAGGAATACACGTAAAAATTGCGTGAACCTGGTGCCGTTGTAGGTGTATCATGGGGGTTGTATTTAAATGTCCAGATGATATCACTCAGTAAAAAGCGATGCGTGTCCCTTGTTGAATTATCTTTCCAGGGAATGTCATACCAATAATACGAACCATCAAGGGTACTAAGCGTTCTATCAAAACTCCATCGTGTACCGCGTTTCATCATAGAGAGATTAGCCCCAGAGCGTGTCACACTATTATTATCTTCCTTCACCCCACGAAAATCGGTGTATTGGATATGTGAATTTTCCGTCCACCCAGCCCACTTGCAGAGTTGTCGGGGTAACTCGAAGTATACGTTATTAGCGATGCGTGAATCTCTTACATGGGTCAAATCTATGCACTCACTGGATACTGTGACGGTTCCTTTTTCTCGATCACAATGCACGTCGAATTGAAGTGTTTTGTCATTTGAAAAATGACTACCCCACGTGGTCCCCAGACTGAAAATAAATTTCATTCTTAGCAAAAATGACGTGAATTTGGAAATCTTTAAGCCCTTTAGAAAAAATAACCCACTTCCAAGAAGGCACCTCAACAAAACCTTTGGAGGGAAATCAGGAGAAATCTTTACGCAAAACATGAGGAAATGGGTTTAAAGAGAGACCACTCAGAATCTCATTACGAGGCTATGACATAAGAAGAGCTGCAACCTCGCTTGCAGGAAATTGGAGAGTAAAAGAGCAGCCTGATGCTGAGACAAGGGAGGAACTGGGTCACTCACTAAAACACTGGGAGCAAACTCGACACCTGATGATCTGGTCAGACCACTCAAGTGTTATGAATCATGGCCATATCCTCTTGACAGTAAATGCAAATTATGCTCCAGCATTCTATTACACTTCTTAAGAGCTTGAGGGAAAGGATGTCCAAGAAATGGTGGAAAAGCCACAAATTTACCTTATGGCAAGGTGTAGAGACACCATTGAAGATCAGCTATTATATATACAGTGACACCCGCTTGGTGGACATCCAACGGCTTACTACAACGATAACTTCTTCACATAATGTCTTCATCAATGAAATCTGTCGATGTTTCATGGTGACCTTCCATCAAAAGAAGTTGAGAGTGGGGAGCAGTTGGGTAGAAACTTTCGCTGCTGTGATTCCACTATGTCAACACAGTACTCCGACCACATGACATCACTAAGAGCCCCACAAATCACCCTAGAAGAGTGAAGGAAGAAAGTCATTGCAGGTCCAGCAGGCAAAGAAAGGAGGAATGGAGGCGTGCAACCTTTCCAACAAATGAGTAAGGATGACATGATCAGAGAGTGCAAAGGCCAAAACCTCCCAACAGATGGTTTGCTAAAACCAGCCTTGCAGAGCCACTCGAGGGAGGAGCTTAAGGGCATTCAGCAAGTCCCTGCACAGAGCTTTCCTGATCAAAGTGCTTCAATGAAAGACCTTAACTTAACCCAATATGAAGTTGTGCCAGCGGAACCCCTCCAGGATCTCAAGAAGCACATAAATAACATTTTGTACAAACTGCCCAAGCACCTAACTGATGAGGAAAAACCATTGTTTGAGGAGGCAATAGAAGTAGTGCTCTCCGCACAAGAAAAGTTAAGAGGAGCAGATTACCATCTTTGCTTTATTGTTCTAGCACTCCACCTTGGAAGCTACTGCTGCCTAACTATCAGAAGCTTATTGTATAGTCTTACAGAGCTCTGTGACTTGCTGTACACCCCCCCCCCCAGTTTATTTTACATCTACATGATGTCACATTCTCCCATATGGTTGCCATTCGTAAAGTATTTAACATCACAGAAGTCCTGAAAGGTAGAAAACTCTATGGTATATATTATCATAGCATCACCTGCTATGCCCCCTTCACATCATGTTTAATTTCACTTAATTCTGTAGACACCGAAGAGGAAGAAAGAGAATTCACTACCATGAATGCCATTAGCAAGACAACCTCCAATGGTCGTCCGGAACATATAATTCCAAACTGCATAGTTCGCACTCAAGCAGAAAAAAAATGTAAAAATCAAACAAAAGTAGCTTTCTTGAACAGCAATAAAAGATTGAAAAGTTTGCCAATAACCTTCCACAGTTCCCTGACACAGTAATTCCATGTGAACTTCTTGACAATGAACATCGTCGGGTTCATTTAGAAACTATTAGTGATTTTCTTCTGTGTGGAAAAGGGGTGTGGTGGCACATTAATGAAGATAGCAAGGAAATTGTGTTTCATGCTGGAAAAGGATGGCCAGAATTTCAAGAGCAAGGCCCGCCTCTGCACCACCTTCGTTCTTCTTCCTTTTAGGGTAAAGGCAACTATCTCAGGGCACAGTGGCAAGAGCAGCCTTCTCAAAACCTGCCAGCTGCCGGCTCAACGGGCTGCCTCCTCTGGAGGTTTGACAATCTCCATTTTAGAGGGAAAATACATTATTTTTGTTTTGTAACTGACAAGGGAAAAAAAGCAAAAAGAATGCCCAAAAAGAAACTCCCCAAAATAATTTGAAGGTTTAAAAATGTTTGTTAAGCATGCCTACCATATTTACTTTGCGCTATTTTAAACACAAACATCATTGCGATATTTCTTTACTTACGAAAGCCGAAATATTAATCGCTTTTATCGAGGTATTGGAAAAATGTCACTTTCCTGTCAAGCATTTGACTGGTAATCACAAAGTAATCTATCTGGATTTATCATCTAATTTGCAGCACAGTGTAGTGCACAAGATCACTCTAATGCTTTAAAACGTAAATGGCAGAGAATCGAAAGCGAAAACCTGCACCGAGTTCACAGATAACTTCCCACTTTTCTAAGGAGCAACGGAAGGATGGTCAAATGCTTTTCCATTGCATAGAGCAGTCTTTCACATATTTTTTGTCGCGTAGTGTATGTGCACGTGCTTGTGTGACTACAATGAATAAATTAGTTTTAAAATGCCAATGGTGAGTATTGAAATAAATATTACAATACTAATTCGAGTTATGTTTTACGAAAATTAGGAAAGATGTTTAGAGTTGATTTAATAAAGGCCAAGTGAAGGGTTTCTGTGTTTTTTACTTTCTCTTTGCTGTGTAATTCTTCAACGAATTTTCCACTTGATTAACTCATAGGAATTGCAGCACGACATGTCAAGTAACCGCATCTGTCACATTTATCTGTTGATTTGTGAATGAAACTCTGCATTTAAACCATTCTATCATCCGTAAAAACAGTTTCACACCATACCAGAAGCATATATCGTAACAACTTTGGAACATTTTTTTCGAGAAATTAGTGACAAATAAAAATATCGCAAAACAAAAACGCTGATAATTTATTTAGAACGCCAGCAACTTAAACGATCCAGACGTAATATATTTTTCTGAGGATGGGTGAAGAATCACTAAAAATACCTTTAGTTCAAAAAAAGAAAAAAAATTGCATAATGCACATCAATCTGGTTTGAGGTGCTTTGAACCACCCAGCTGGAAGAAAGCCAAACAGGTGTGGCTGATGATTTACCAGTTTTCATATCCCCTACATGTTCTACAGCAAGCTCCTCCACTCAAGCTACAGTGATGGCCTCACAACCATCTCGTTCATGTAAAGTTCTCTTGAGTGCTAAAGAATGCAAAGACATAATTGCTCAGTTCTTTGGTACAAGCAAAGTAGTACACAGCTATTACACATGTCCTTCCAAACTGTGCAATAGCTTAAGGCATGAAGAGATAGCAAGACTGAAGCTACAGAAGAAGTACATTCATACTTGGCAACAAGAGAAGGAAAATTGGTGGCTTTGTTTTGTAGAGGGTGAAGGCATGTTCTGTCTGCTATGCAAGAAGCACGCCATAAAAACAGTGCAAAATAAAGAAGAATCAGCCTTCACTCAAACAGCAAGCAAGCAATTAAACTACGACGCCCTTAAGGTACATCGTGATTCTAACCGACATCATAAAGTAGTCAGTCATGAGCTTTTACTGCCCATGTCTGTATTCCATAAAGAAGTTGGTGAAAAAAAAGAAACTGCCAAGGATGTCTTGGAGAAGGCTTTTCTGGTTGCTTACTTTCTGGTAAAGGAGCACATTACAAACAGAAAGTTTTCTTCAGCAGTGGCAAACATGCACTTGACAGAAAGCTATGTCCCGCATCCAGACAAACATGCAAGAAATGTGGCAAAGTTGGACACTTTGCAGTCAGATGACGCAGTAAGTCTGAGAATGTGAATGATGTCAAAGAAGTTTTCTACAAATAACATTGGTGGCAAAGATTAGGCTCTTGTTCCAGTCACTCTAAATGACATTGTTTCAATAACATTCCAGATTGATACAGACTCGTCAGGAAATATTTTGCCACTAGAGGATTACATCAGAGCCACCAACTATTTCAAAAGAGCTAGCATTGTTCCTAAAGATATCACACCAGTGATGCATGATCACTCTAAGCGAAAGGCATTGGGTTCTGCAAGGCTTAAAGTTGAGCATGATGGCAACAAACATGAACTGAACTTTGTCATTATTGATCAAAGAGTTACACCTTTGTTGGGCTAAAAGTCTTGTCAAGGTATCGCTCTCATGAACATCATAGTCCCTGGTGTTCATGCCCCTGTTAACAATGTTGCTGCTACTCCAGAGAAAGCAGTATCTGAGAGTATTACTGCAGATTTTGTGCTTACACCCTTTGCTGATGAATTTCAAGGTATTGGTTGTTTACCTGGTGAATACAGTATTTCATTACATAGGGATGTAGGTCGTGTAGTACATCCTTGTAGAGTGCCTGTTCCAAAGAAAGATGCCATGAAGGCAGAGCTGAAAAACTTGGCTAGCAACCAGATTATTTCACCTGCTACTGAGCCAACCAACTGGGTATCCAGTGTCTTGGCCATGCCAAAAAAAGATGGGTTAATTCATGTATGCCTAGACCCCAAAGATTTTAACTCTGCTATTAAAGCGTTCACACTACCCCCTACCTACAGTGGATGATGTTACATCCCCACTCACCAAGGCAAAGGTCTTTAGTGTCATGGATGCAAAAAGTGGTTTCTGGCAAGTGGAGCTGTCAGAGAATTCCAGTTATTACACCACGTTTAATAATCCATTTGGCAGACTTCACTGGTTAAGAATGCCGTTTAGCATTTCTTCTGCACCCGAGGTATGGCAGCGGAAAATGCATGAAGCAATTGAGGGTCTTTGGGCAGTCATCATAGCTAATGACTTTCTCATGTGTGGTTTTGGAGACACAGTTGCAAGTGCACTCCTGGATCACAATCAGAATTTAACTGCATTTCTTGAAAGGTGCTGCAAGCTCAATCTGACTCTTAATCATCAGAAAGTCAAGCTCGGCCTCTCTGAAGTACCTTTCATGGGTTATTTGCTAACTGCTGATGGTATCGTTACAGATCCAAACAAGGTCCATCCCTACCCAAACAGGTGTGACATCACTGAAAAGATTTCTCGGCATGGTTAATTATGGCAAAGTTCCTGGCAAAGTTTATTTATCTGGTAAAGTTCCTTCCAAACTTGTCCAGTGTATTTGAACCATCGCATTGTCTTGAAGCTAAAGATGCTGGGTAGTGCTGGCTCTCAGTTCATGATGCAGCTGTCCAGAAAATAGAGTCTTGTTTGTCAACCTCCAGTGCTCAAGTTTTATGATGTCACACAAGCTGTTACAGTTGAAAGTGATGCATTGCTCTCTGGACTTGGGGCCACCCTACTCCAGGTAGGTCAGCCAGTTGCTATTGCCTCCAGGGCACTTACTCCCGCCGAAGGTCGCTATGCCCAAACTGAAAAAGAACTTCTCTCAGTAGTTCTTGTATGTGAGAGGTTTCATACCTACCTCTATGGTCCAGACATTCTTCATGTCAAAACAGATCACCAGCCTTTGGAAGCCATCTGCAAGAAAGACCTTGCACTTCTGCCCCTAAGCATCTCCAGCAGATGCTGTTGCGCCTTTAGCAATACAACATTGATGTAAGGTACCAGAAGGGAGAGAATATGGTTGTCTGACCCCCTTATCCAGAGCCTCTGTGGATGCACCTTGCTCACAGAGTATTAAAATGAGGTCCAGGAAATAGTTCTGGTTGATGATCTACCTATCTCCCATGCTTGCCTCACTGACTCCAGGAAAGTCACTACCCATGATGCTGACCTTCAGATCCTGATTGTCCACTGTCTTGGAAGGTTGGCCAAGTACTCGAGCTGAAGTGCCCCAAGAGATCAGGCCTAATTTCTCTTTTAAAGAAGAAATCACTGTTCAAAATGGCTGCCTGTTCAAGAGTGACCGCATCATTGTACCGGCCAGTTTGAGAAAGGAAATGATGGAAAAGGTTCAGACAGACCTGCCGTTTTACCTCGTGCTGGAGACTAGCTTTTACACTAAACAGCAATTTAAAGCCTTTCGAAGCCTTCAAGGATACAACCAAATGGTATCGAGGTTCATTTCAAGTGTACAGGGCCACATCATCAACCATAAATTTACTGTTTTAGTGAATGTAAGGCATTTGCAAAGAATGAATGAAGCCTTGATTTCTGTCTGGATCATTACCAAAAAGTCGGGAATGATTTTGTCTGCCAAGTGTTGTGGGTGTAAGGCCGGTCTAGTAGAGTCATACTCGCATGTTACCTGTGTTTTATTCTACCTTGAGGCATGGACAAAACTGAACGGCAAATTGTCGTGCACACAAGTTAAGTGTTCATGGATTCTTCCCTCGTATGTAAAAGAAGTCGAGTATGCATGTGTTCGTGAAATAAACTTTACTTCTGCGAAGAAAATGAAAGCAGATCTAGATGCAAGCTTAGACAGCCTGTTGGAGATGGCTGAAGTCAATAGCCACGGGCAAGATTCAAAAATTTAGTTATCCCACATCCATCAGAAGATGAAATAGAGTCCTTTTTTCAAGAATCAAACAGCTGTAAATTTAAGACCATTGCTCTTAGCCTTGTTTCTCCTTATGCCGATAGCTTTGTACTAAAGAGTCGCGTGATCCCTACAATTCACAATTTATCCAATCCTAAATATCAGGATCTTGAGTATCCTGAGCTGCTAAAGGTCTGTTTCAAGAAGAAAATTGCACTGTCTGAAGATCAAATGTCACAAATTGAGGAAGACACCAGAAACCAGTCTCAAAGTACAAATTTTTTCAAGCACAGAGCTGGAAGGATTGGTGCCTCACAAAGTAAGTGGGCAGCTCACACAGGTCCCTCGCTGCCTTCTCAGTCTTTAATTCAAACAATTTGCTACCCTGAGCTTAATAAACTATTTTCAAAGACAATTAAGCATGGATGTGAACACGAAGGACTTGCAATCAAGGCTTATGAACAGGTTACGAAGCAAAAACATTCAAATTTCAAAATTGTCAAATGTGGTACATTTATCATCAGAGTATCCTTGGCTTCATGCAACTCCAGACTTTCTCTCTTCTTGTGACTGTTGTGGGGAAGGACGTGGCTGTAAAAGTTCATTTTGTTTAAAAAAGGACAACACTGGTAAGTTTTGGCTCTAGCAAGACCATGAATATTATTACCAGACACAACAACAACTGTTTACGGTTAAAAGAAAGCTCAATGACTTGTTGTGTGTGCATTTCATTCCTCTGGCACGGTTACATTTTTCCACTGGCGAATTATGCCTGATGAGCAACACTGGAACTTTGTTCTGCCTAAGCTCACTAAGTTTTGGAGAACTTGTATTCTTCCTGAAATGCTAGGCAAGTGGTACTCTAGAAAGCATTTTACACCCCCCCCCCCCCCCCACACACAATAGTCCACCACCAGCAATAGGCAATGTTTGCTATTGCAGAAAGGGCAGTGATGAGAAGTGTGTCGCCTCTGGTAATCCCAATTGCCCTATTAGATCTTTCCCATTTGTTATGTCTTCATATTGTTGGCATTCCCAAGACATGGTATTGCCCCCCCCTTCAGAAGCCAACCTGAGTTCAAAAGAGCAAAAAAAGGCAGAAATAATTGAGGAGAGACTAACCAGGATTTGAATGTCCCTCATCCTGTAATGAACCTTGCTAGTATTTGCACATGTAAATCAAAACCCAGCAAATCAAAAACTTTTACAGTGTCAAAATGGGGGAGTGAAAATGGCAAGATTTTTCATCTCAACTGCCTGAAGTATAAGAAAATGCCAAATAATTCCTACAATACCAGGATTTGTCCACCTTGTCACAAAAAGGCAAAAGTAAAGCACACTAATAAAGAAGATGATGTAACTTGAATTCAAACTCTCCATACCCAAACCAACAAATACAAATCTCTGAGAAACTTAAGTCAACAAGAATTTGACATTATTTTATCACCAAAAGGATGGCTGGACTACACTATGATACCTGACGCCCAAATTTTGTTGCCAGATGTAGACAAGTTGCTCCAAGGATTTCAGAGACCAACCCTTAGTCCAGTTGAGCAGTTTGACATTGTCACTGCTGACTTTGGGCAGCTGCTCCATGTGAATAACCATTGGGTGTGTGTCACCACTATCAACTGCACCAGGGTTTGTAAATTTACTGGACAGTCTAGCAAATCCTGCTGTATCAGCAGAGATAATTTGCCTGGTCAAAAACTTACTTGGTCCTAGGTACAAGGGAATTAACCAGCTGCTGGTTCAGCAACAGCAAAATTTCAGTGACTGCGGGGTCTTTGCCATTACATTTGCCACAACCCTTGTGTATGGGCATGACTCCTCCCAAGCAAATTTTCATATCCCAAGGATGAGACCTCACTTAGCCTGTTGTTTGAGATCCCATAACATGCAGGTCTCCCAACAGTTTTAAGTTAATGTACAAAATTTAATTCTTGCCCTTAAACATTAACTTGCCGTATATATGTATTATAAACAAACAAGTGCATTGAAAAATCAGTCGAATGGGACAGTTCCAGGACAAAGGTCCACCAGAGCCGCACATACATTAATAATCCTCTCAATCATAGGAGTTGATGCTTCTTGGGAACCACTGCAGTTGCTATTTAAGAAATCAATTGGTAGAATTCCGTTCAAAATAGTGTACTTTCTACGAAGTAAACCAATTACTTGCTCGACGTGTATGCGAACATTAGCAATTCCCCTGGTTCCTTCGACATCCACTGGATCTAGCTGGTCTTTACTGTGTGTAAAGGCTGGAATTGCTACTTCTGCTTTCTTAAAGATAAGGGATTGTTGGATGGTAAATCCGTGATCTGCAAAGACGTGATCTGCAAAGACGAGATCTCCAGGTAGTAGCTTCTCCAATAGACCACATTGCTCAATTAAACACTTGTCTCAAGTTCTCCCTCCCCATGCTTTTGAAACAAAGGAATTTGTACCCTGTGAAGTTATGCCTATTGAAACCTTTACAGTGTTATGATGTTTGTAGGATGACCAGGTTTGCGCACGTGCAAGTAGACTAGATGGTCTGATCCTGTCACTAAGGAATCTTCAAATTCTGACAATAAACAACTGCCACCAGGTACCAATCATAGCAATACAGATTTTTAATGAATTAACTTTCTGAAAATGTACCTCATCACAAAATTTAATGTTGACTCGGATTTCAGGAGCTTTTCTTTTTAACAACCTACACCTATCCATTTTTACTTTTAGGATTGATAAAAATGATTGCTTAAGTGATTGTATGACTGATGTTTACCACCATTAAAGGGGAACTCTGGGGTGTTTTTTAATTTTGTATTATTGGCCTGTTTCTTCAGTCTCGATTTTTGGTAACCCTTTTTGCTAGCCGTTTGTTTTAACCTAGATGTGTTTCCTAAAGTGAGAATAAAAATGCAATTAGAATTCCCCCATCTTGGATGTTTATGAGCCGTATTGAGTTGGTCAGCAGTCCGCTGTTGCATCAGATCGTCAATACCCTTTTCTCGGGACTTTCTAAAAGTAATAACACTTTGCACTGCTACATTTTTGAGATTGTAAAGCTAGTTTATTTTTAAGTTCGACAAAATGGTGAACTGCTGTGTTCCTGGATGTACCAGTTACTCTGCTAAGGCAACAAATGTGAGCTTCCATAAGATTCCATTGGACAAACAGCAAAGGAAAGAATGGCTGGAGAGAGTTCGTCGCTTGAATATGCCGCTCTTACAATACAGCTATGTCTGTAGTGATCATTTCTCAGAAAGCTGTTTTCAGTCGCATCTTCAAGCGAAGATCACTGGGCAAAGGTATAAATGCCAGCTAAAGGAGGATGCTGTTCCTTCTATACTCGAGTATGCTTCACAATCTACTAAAAAGAGACCCCGATTGTCAAGCGAAAATTGCCGCAATCGACGAATGCATCAAGAAGTTAGTTAAATTTTTGGTTTTGATAATTACCATTTACGAGTTGATTTCTTCAACCCAATATGTTACAATTTCTCACTCTGTGAATAAGAAACGACCATAATCTCATTCAAATAATTATTTACAAGGGCTTTGACCGACAACAGAGCATTTCTCCGCACCGAATTTCAAAATGAGGTTGATAATATTTATCTTGCTCTATGCATCTTCAGACATAATTGTACCTCGTCGACGCTAAAAAATCCCCATTTTGGACAATAAAACGGGCTCATTTCTGTCCACTCTGGATGGGGCTAGATATATAAATTTACATAAGTGTTCTTCCAAAAGAAATAAAGTTTCCATAACAAATGAAGTATACTGTCATTGTTTCGTATTAAGATGTCGCGGAATTACTGGCCGCTACAAACGATCTGAATGCTTCCACAAAAGGAGTAGTAAGTAATGAGGAAGTTGTTGTTTCTGAAAATTCAGAATCCTTCTCTTGGAGTCCAACAAAGTGCAATGTTGGAATTCAGTGTTGTCTTCAACCTCTTACCCTCAAAAGTAAGGCAATACAAACAGAGGTTGAAGATGCTGCCATGACTACTAGAGTTAGGACTAAGTCTCCTCCTCCATTTAGGCAAATGCAACCGAAAAAGTTTCCTACCGACAGATGAAACTACAACTGGCATTTTTCCTCTTTCAAAAACTTCAGTCATTAATGCTGAAGGATGGAAAGTTAAAATTGAAGAAGAGGTGTCCCAGTTGTGGAGATATAACAATTGATTGTGAAAGGAAAACTGGTAGCATGTTATCAGTTCAATTGACTTGTAACAGTGGCCTTACAGTAAAAGTGGGATTCACAGCCAGTAGTGAAACAGAAACCACTGGAAAATCTATTGTTGTCTGCTGCTATTTTGTTTACAGGTAATACTTTTACTGCAATCAGCCAGCGGGCATCATGCTTTAATCATTAATTTTTCAGTGAAAGTGTCTTTTATGACAAAGGAAAAGTACCTGTTTCCTGTTATTCATGAGGCATGGGAGGCTGAAATTAGGAGGCAAATTGAGATTCTCACTGCCAGGGGTGTTGTTAATCTTAATGGCGACGGTTGCTGTGACTGTCCAGGCCATTCTACAAAGTATGGCACTTACACTTTTATGGATGAGGACACTGGTAATGTGGTGGCATTTCAGGTGGTTCAGGTCACTGAGGTCACATCTTCTAATGCAATGGTGAAAGAAGGATTTACGAAGTGCATAGAAATGCTTGAAGGAAAAGATATCACCATCAGTAGGATTGCAACAGATCGCCATGTCTATCACCAGTTGCATGGCCAAAGATCACCCAAACATCAAACACCAATATGATGTGTGGCATCTCTCCAAGTGGGTGGTAAAGAAGCTGAATCACAAGGCAAATGAAAGGGGATGTGAGGACCTCTCGCCATATATACAATCAATCTCAAACCACTAATGGTGGTCTGCTGCAGCCTGCACTGGTAATGTTTTGGCTCTTCAAGAAAAACATAAACACTAGATTGTTGAAGGATGTTGTTAAGATTACTGACTTCTGCCACACAGGTAGATTAGAGGTATATCACTCCATGATGCTTAAGTATTGCCCTAAACGTGAGCATTTCTCATACCAGGGCATGGTTGCTGGGACCCAGCTTGCTGCTATTGACAATAATCACAACACTGGCCATGGACAAGCTGTAATGAAGTCTGGAGCACAGAAGGCCGGGCACGCTACAAACTTTGCTTTCCCAAGGCAAACAAGTGATGGGTTGTAAAACCCATCACTGAATATAAATCCAACGAATATTTGAGAGATTTACTTGCTCAGGTTGTTCAACGATGCGAAGCGGGAAACAGAATTGCTCAACCAGTACCTGTTCTTTTACCAAGGAATATAGCCACAGAGCCGACACCTCCGAAGGCAGATATCATTGATAACCATTGTTCAAGATCTAATAGGTAAATTAAAAGCCACAAAGAATGTTTCTTTGGTGATTTAGCTCAAAGGGATTCACATATATGTTCAAATTTTGTTTAAAAACCATATATTTAAGACATGCTAGTTTACAGTTGTCAGAAGGAGCCCTGAGGTTGTTCATAGAAGTAGGAGAAACTAGATAGCTGTTCTTAATAATCAATTCACTTATTTACTTTAGGTTATTGAATGCAATACAATATTCCATAACAAATCTCTATAGTTGAGAAAAGCACTTGTGTTCATCAATGGCAATTACATTTAAAGAAAAATTAATGAGCTAACAAATGGAGCACATCACAAACAGTAATGGAAGGAGCAATGCAAAAATAACTAATTTTCTTATTCTGTAATCACGCTTTTGTAGAAGGGTTCAGTGGATTGTAAATTATATTATTGTACAACTATGTACATCGTGTCACTGCTTTAGTTTATAAGTAACATAAAACTTTTCAACAAATCATTCGTCAGTATATCGAAAACCTTCCAAGGCAAACTCTTCTTCTGGCCCTGGTGGAGGATAAAGTTTGTGTACACATAACTGCACATGATAGTAGAACTACCCTGATTTCTTTGCCCAGTATTCCCCAGCACCACCAAGCCATTTTCCACAGTGGCTAAATTGGATTAACCACTATGTGAAGAGTAAGAAAACCATAATGGATATGTTCTAATTCTCACCATGGTAATTATAACAATACCAATAATGGAACTTTGTAATTACCCCATGGTGGAACAAGGCTATTTACCATGCTCAAACCATCATGGGTTTTCAGTGCAACCCTTCAACGTTAAAATTTAAAAATCCATGAATGTGAAGAATTCCGTTTTTAATGAGAATTGAGAAATTCCCATTCATTTATCCAATAATGTTTTTTTGGAAATTTTTCCTGTGATTTGTAAGCTCTAGACACGTGTTTCACATGTTAGCTTGCTTGTTTGCTGTTTGCTCTAGAAGAAGATTTTTACTTTTGAGAAGATCTAGTCGTTTAAACATGATGGCAACCCAGATAACTGTTGTATTTGCCAGGAGCCTATTGACACAACAATGAGAGCTTCCAGATCCACTCCTTGCTGCTTGAAAAGAATGTCTGTTTCATGCAGTTGTTGTCGACGAGGATGGAATAAAGATAGACAACAGCCACAACAAGAACCTCTGCATCCGCTACCGCCATTGCCGCAACAACCGCCATAACGTGTTGATGATGAACCCATGAATATCGATGACAATGAAGAACTTGAAAAACGAAAGAAGCAGGCCATAAGAGATTTGGAAGCTCTATTGGAACTGGGCGCATTGGAAGAACACATCTTAAGGGTAAGTTTCTTTTTTACTTTCCTTGCTACTATTGGAAATATTCACCGCAATAAATCCGATTTCTTTTCCAAATTTTATGGAAGCCTCTGCGATATGTATTAGATATTGCATGATCCCGCATTATGAAGAGCAGAATTTAATTATGTTGTAGGACCTTGTTCTACTGAACAATGCCTGTATGATATTTGTGTCGTGATTTATCTCATTCTACCCATGTGTATGTTTTAATTCTTTTCATTTCGTATCTTTACCGATCCTGCCGAGTATTTACGTTATGTATCCACCTTTGCACATTTTTTCATTTAAAAAATCTTCGTCTCCATTAGTTTTAGATGGGTCTCAGCGATCACGTTTTACAAATGGAATGGCTAGTTTTAAATTGAATCATCCATTAATGTTAGATTTTTTATTATTTATTGATGAGGTCAAATGAATGTTAATACCTTATCATTTTACTAGAAGAATAATCATGTTCCATGTGAATAAAAATCCATCTCGATGGCCTTCAAAATTTCTAAAGAGACCTTGTGGTCTCTTCTTATCTCGTATACTCAGTGTAAGCCTATCAAAAGCCACATGATTACATTTTAGCTTTGTCCAGATTTTTTACTTGACAAAGAAATTCTACCATTGCTTTCATCGCTTTGTTTCTTTTCACACAATATTCTCTCTTATGATACAACGAATCCAAGTCACGTGTCACGCAAAAGTTAATCGAATAATCTTTGCAACACATTATTTCCATTTGAAACACATCCCCATGCCCTTCTATAGAATGTAATATGTCAGAAGGATATTTTATTGATGAGCGATCATTGTGATTGAAGCACTCTGGCCATTCTTGCCTTATGGCTAGTTATACATTACTCATTATTCCCTCCCAATGATTTGAGTGACTGATTTCGATACGCACTAAACCCTTCTTTACATCTTTCTCTAACCAGATCTACCAATGCTCTTATCTGCTCCATTTTCGTCATCTATTTGAACTACATTTGCAAAAAAGCATACTCTACAAAGAAACTTTGTGGAATGTCCAGTATGCAATTAGTTGTTGATACAATAGAGAATGAATCAGGCCTCAGTAGTACTATTCATACGAATAGAACTTCAAGGTCACCCTTTTTTTCTTCAGTGCCACTTTGTCATCTCATCGACATGGACGGACAAAAGCATTTGTACAAAGAATTGAAGGCAATGAAAACGAAATTAAGATGAATGGGAACTTGATTTAGTAAAGGCACATAGAGATCAAGGAACCTTCCCAAAAACTATCAAGACTGACACTATACCACAGATGACAACACACAATGGACAAGAAATTGACCACCAAGAATTCAAAAGACTGAATACCATCTTAAATGCCACAAATCAGGAGCTAGAGACATCTCCTTGAACAAAAACACATCAAAATTTAAAGGACCAAAGATACCACGCAAAGCAGAAACGACAACACGAACATTTAAATCAAGCTGAAGAACTAAAAGAACTACAATATAAACTTAAAGGAATACACATACAAAACAATTCTAGAATCAAAGATCTAAGATTAACACCAGGAACTGTTATACATCTTCAAATAATTGTCTTTAGCCCTAACCCATGTTTTCATCTTTTTGTTGTTATTGCATCTCAGAGCAGTTAAATTATCAAAATTTCCTGTTGGGACATGCCCCCAGACCCTCCTAGTTGTTTGCATCTTTGACACTCAGGTTGGGCCTGAATCGTCTCCAACTGCTTCCCTTTCATCAACTTCAACATTCTTTGAGAAGGAAAACCCTGGAAGGGCATACATACATACATACATACATACATACATATATATATATATTACTTATCTAATCTCGAATTTGGAGTAGCTAAATGATAAGCCATTTATCTTCTTACAAATAGTTGATATATAATTATGAAAATGCAATCTATTGTCAATATTTATTCCACATGTATCCAAAGAATCTTTTAATGGAAAAGAGAAGGAGTGGCCTGTTTTTCCTAAGACTATAGCCTGGTGTTTTGTCTCATTTACAATCATTCCATTGCTGCAATACCACTTATTTGCAACTCTCACTTCCCGACAAATACAGTTCTCTAGAGCTACTGGGTCGACATCAGAAGAGTATAACTGATGATCGTCTGCATATGCATGAAATTTACCTTGTGTAACCGAGTAAAACAAGTCATTGATGAATATATTAAAAAACACAGGCCCCAAAACACTTCCTTGCAGAACTCCTCTTTTAACATCTTTCCAACTGGAAAAGGTGTCCCCAATCTTGACCCTCTGCTGTCTCCCCAAAAAATAATCCTTGAAGAGTGCTAAGCTTCTCAAGTAAGTGGTGGCACTCTTAAGTACCCAGTGCAATGCAAGGGGAAATAAAACCATATGCAGAAAGCAGAAGGATGGAATGTACATCAACGTTCCTTCCCTTCCCATGGTAAAGATCTACAACAAGTACACGGGGGGAGTCAATCACAGTGATCAAATGAGACATTGCTGTACATCGAGAAGGGTGAAAAAATGGTGGCAGTATATGTTATGGTTTTGCTTAGATGTAAGCATTGTAATGCACACGTTTTGAAGCAAATTGTTGATAATCATTTGAGCTTTACACAGCTTCAGTTTAGCAGTGAAATGGTCAGGATGCTGATCGGTAAGTTCTCATCACGGCAACATACCATTCAAGAAGGAACCACTCAGACTGGACATTGGCGCATAAAAATGAGCAGAGGAAGATACAAGAGATGTTTGAAAGAAAAAAAAACCTTTCTGCAGGATGGGATGTAATTCATGTGGCGAGCGGTTCTGCCTAAATTGTTTCACAACCCACAATGCAAAATTCAAACCCCTCAAACAATTAACACTCTTGCTTCACTTAATAAAAAAAAAACACTAAGACATACTGGTAGATTTTGTTACTGTTTTTTCTTTTAAATTGATAATTTCATTGTAAATATGTCCTTCAAGTATTAATGCTTTACTCTCCTGTCACTGAGAAGTTACTTATAGAAACAGCATATCTGCTGTCATTTATTGATTTAAAATGGTGTTAAGAACAGTTCTGCATGTTGCATGATTTTGAGGATTGTTTTGTCAAATTATTTTCTTACATTGGAGATATTACTTATCATAAATGAAAACTTCAATCTCTGAAGAATAAACTTTGTTTGCATTGCTTAGTCTTAAATTGCCTGGCTCACTCACCACTTAGCTATACTTGTATGGCACCTCAAATTTGCCTTTCAGAAGTCATCATGATACCTGAACCCCAAGGACAACTAGTGCATTTACCTAAATTGGCACCCTTGGGAGCGAGAGGGCTAAGCCCTTTATGTTAAGGAGCTGAAAGAAAGAGGCAGAGAATTGTGTCTGTAAAAACCACGTTGAGGCAAAAATAGTTTGTAGCACTTGTCTTAAATTAGGGAAAGAGCTATTAAAAAGCAGAGAGAACCAAATCAACAACAATTCACTTATCTGGAAATCACTGACAGAAGTTGCAGAGAAGATACTCTGTCCCAAAGGAGAAGGCAGCATCTACCACCCGATTGAGTACTTAGAACAAAATTGTGAGTCTTGTAGCATTGTTAACCTACAACCACTGCCTGAGAAGAATTCACAAGAGGTGACTATTTGCTGGTCACGCTGCGAGTACAATACCAACAGGGAAGTTTCTGTCTAATGGTGAGGAAAAGAAGGTGGCTCTTATGTCAAAGGAAACTACTCCGTGTGAGCTGTTTCTTTACTTTAAAAAGCTACTTAAGGATTACCCTTACCATTCATTCATGGCAAGTGGCAAAGAAATCAAATGGATAGCTTCCTAGATAATCTCCCAATGGGCATGCAGTATGTGTTCACAACTACTCTGACAGTTACTCATGCAGGCAGCAGGATGAAATATAGTCTGAATACTTTGATGTAGCTAAAGTTTCCCTTCACGTCGCCATCTATCACCATGCAGTGGAAGCCTTTGACGATGAAAGTAGTCCCTAGGATGAACCTAACATCATGGAAGTACACGTGTATCATCTCAGATGATACAGTGCAAGACCAGGACAGTGTCCCCAGGGTGCAACAGCAGGGATATTTGAATCATATCAACTACACAGTTGGAAAGATGCACGAGTTTACTGATGGCTGCGCAGCACAATATAAATCAAGACACTGTGTTGCTGCTGATTTTGGATATACCATTCAAAGAAATCCCTTAGAAACCTCCCAAGCAAAGGGAGAGCAAGATGCAGCTGGCTCATGTATAAAAAAAGACCAGCCAACTAGTTCTTAACAGTACTGCCACCATCAACAGTGCTAAGACCATGTATAAAAACCTGAAGGCCAAATTCACACAGCGTACTTCAAATGCAGAGTCTTCTATGTACAAAGAGTCTTCTATGTACAAAGAGTCTTCTATGTACAAAGAGTCTTCTATGTACAATCTGAAAGGGAAGAGGCTGTTTCTAGAAACTGAGATGGAAGAAAATTTAAAAAAGATAAAGGAAATCAGGCAATGCCACTGCATTAAGAAAAAGTACTAGTCCGACTCCCATCAAGGAAAAGTACTAGCAATTAAATTAAATTTCTAGCAAGAAAAAGTACTAGTCCAACTCTGATCTTGCTATTGCATTAACTGCATTATGAATGAGTGGGAGCTCACTCTGCACACAAGGCATGGATGGATGATTGGAAAGAGGTTACCACTGCTAAAGATGGCTCAGTGGCAACCAGGCAAGCCAGAAAGGAGAATACCCTTGACAATGACACAGCATCTCACTTAACTGACCTTGCAGCAAATGCAAGTACTGTTGCCATAGCAGCAGATAATGACAATCCGATATACGACACCCTACCCTTTGAAGGTCACAGGTGATGGGGTAGAGGTACTTAAAAGTGACTTTAAAGATGACTGTCAGTTTATTGCATTAAGAGGCCAGCAGGTACTCAAGGGACACTTTTACCTGAGAAACAACATTCATGAAATGAACTTTTACACTCGATGAGAAGCACACTGTAACTGTTTGCAATGCCCCAGTCCACCACATTTGTGGTGATCTGACAGTTAAAAAGAAGAAAAAAATGTTTATAACTTTCATTGAGAGAAAATGAAGAAATAATTGCTTCTCTGTAACTTAGAAACATAATAAAACTATCTTTTACTTACTTTTATTGCTTTAGACAACTTTTTATCTATTTGTTTACTCAAATTTAATTATACAGGTAATCAAAACAAAAACAAGAAGTGAAAGATTAATATATAATTAGAGATGGGAGCACGTGTTCCAGAAGCTAAGGGAGCAGATGCCCTGAGATGGCCCAAGCACCAGCATCAACAGCAGCACGCCCCTCAACCCGATCGTAGTGACAGTACCTAGAGAGCAGAAGTTTGGAAGGTATGGAGAGACAAGAGACGACCGGGTCCAAGACGATTGGATACCCAATGCCAGAAGGGCTGTCCAAGGGCAAAAAGATGGAGACACTGTGGACAACCTGCTGTTCCACCTGGAAGGCGTGACAAAGAGGTGAGGCTCCGCCCTTCTGCATAGTGTACCATCCCCCCATGAGTCTTCACCCTCCTGAGGGATGCCTTTAGTGAGTAGTTAACCCAGACCCAGGCCATGAGGAAGTTCTTCGGGAGGCAAAGAGGAGAGAGAAAGCGTTCAAGACTTTGCTCCTGCACTGATAGTACTCCTGAGACGGGTGGTGAGGAAATGGAGAAAAAGGACAGGCTCCTTCGGGAGCAACTCATCAAAACTCTCCATGACCCCACCCTGAGGCATGGCATCAAGCACCAGGGAAGAGACCACCCAGCGGTAACCTACCAGGACATGCGTATGGAGATTCATAGAAACATGGAAGACCCGCACCCGCAATGATCCGCAGCAACAAGGAAGACTGCGGTGAAGGAAGCAGATGTGTTGAGGCAGTAGAAGCGGCAGGAAGAAAGAAGGTGCTGTCCAATTTGGTGTCAGGACAAAAGCTGTTGGCAGAGGAGGTTGAACGACAGCAGAAGACCCTGATGACCCACATTGAGTAGCAGAGGCAGGTCCTCCACCAGCAACAGCAGACACTCCAACAAGCTGCTGCCTGTGCAGGCTGGCACCCCCAACCTAGTGGAAGTGGCTGTTTTAACTGCAGTAGAGAGAGACAAT